>NC_056747.1:161995781-162131769 GCF_019279795.1 Protopterus annectens | reverse complement strand
AAGGGGAAAAGCACAAGCCCTGGAAGGCAAAGAAAGATAACCCTAAAGTACACAACATAAAAGATAAAAAATTCCTGTAAGGTACTTATCTTCAAAACAGTTGGGCTACGTGAACCACTTAAGATCAGTACTGCAGCAAATATGATCTGAGGTAATCTGGGACTTGGGAGAGGATTATGGGTAAGGGGACGAACTTGAGGTATGGGTCCAAAGTCTGAGAAGTGGCTGAAAGGAGGAAAGGATGAAAAAGACAACATTAATGTTTAGCAGCAGTGGGATCAATTACACCTATAGCAGATAGGTAAGTTTTGTGAATAGTGTATAAAAAACTTAAAAAACTGAGGAACTTTATACATCCTATCTGTCTTTTTACGGGCAGCTAGCCGACTATCAGAAAATTATAGGCAGTAATACACATCCTCTAAAGCAAACAGAACAGGAGGAACTGGTGTAGAAATTGGTGAGAGGAAAAAAATTGTAGCCTTCGGACTATTACAGCTCGATCAACCTCTCACCTCTTCCACAGAAGAGCAAAAAAAAAAAAACCACTGCCATTCCTTCTACATCATCAGCTTCTGCTTTCGAGGCAGTGGAGGCAGTTCTCCACATGACTGGAGATAGGGCATCCTTGCCCTCCATAGGTCCCACCTCCACAACTGTCTGCCCTGGGACTTGAGTTGTTCATTTTGCCCCATTGGGGCAGAAGCTCTGTTCTCTCCCCAAGACAGTTTTTTTTCAGGACTCTCCACACACTTCCAGGTCCTCCTTGTATCAAGATCATCCCCCAAGAGGAAGTTACCCGGACGTGTAAGTGCAAGAGGAGGCACACTGATTCCTCACAGGAGTCTTTCACAGAAGACACTAACTTCGATGAAGGGGAGGGGGTCTCTCAGTTCACCCCTTTAGGATGTCTCACAGTTCTTCTAGCGGTTTATTTGATTCATTCATAGAAATTGTAAAACTTCTGAGACAGAATGGAGGTTGGGCTTCTAAAGCCCCTTCCCAGGAGGAGTTGGTGTGTCTTGAGGCTTTTGGAACCAGCTCAGCTACATCCTGGGTGGTACTCCCGGTGAGCAAAATGGTGGGCCTCATTTCCTGTAATCTTTGTAAGGCTTTGGATATGACAGAACCTAGTCCTAGAAAGCCAGACAAGTACTTAGTTGCACCCAAGGGTCATGCCCATTGGAGCAGAGGTCTCCGAACAGATGCAACGGTAGTTGCCGCAACCACCAAAAAGAGCTTACTGATGAAAGTCCCTCTGTTCACTCCACAACAGGGAGTCTAGGGCACTGAACAGATTCTGGAAGCAAATTTTTGTTTCAATGACCCTTGCCGTATGGTCTCTAAATTAACTAGTATATTTTACAAGGTTCCAGAGGTATTTGCCTAAGGAACTTAGCAAATCCCTCTCAGAGTCCACATCGGTGGAGGATTAAAAGACCGTTTCATTGGAACTGGCCACTCTTCAGTCCCTGTCAAAACCCTCCATGGGGGTGATTTCCCATGATACAGAGGGTATTTTGAGAGCGGCAGGTTCAGGCATTACTATTAGGAGGCACGCCTAGATGTGACATTGTGGAGCCCTACAAAATATCTTTTCATCAATACACCCTTTGATGAATCTACCTTATTTGGACCCAAAGTTAAAGAGATGCTGTCCAGGAGTGAACAGGATTGTAAAATCCTGTCTGCCCTAGGGATACATTTTTCTACCTCTCAGAGGACCTTCTCAAGAAACCAGAAAGGGGCATAGAAAGATGTGGTTTTGGAAATCGTAAGGGTTCTCTCAAGTCTAACAGTGGTAGATCCCGTGAGGCAGGGGGGTAACTGTAAAGGTAGATGTCACCCACATAGCAGGGGGTGGCCGCAAAACCCAGACTTCAGAGGCCCCTTTACCGAGAAGCCCTTCCAGCTCCCCAGAATGGCTGTCAAACCACTGGACTCTGGAGGCATTCGGGGGGGGGTTGCTTATCTCTGCACCTGGAAGCCTGGATGTTCATCACCAAAGATATCTGGGTGCAGAGGATAATTTCCAGAGGCTATTACATTCCCTTTCACATCCACTCTGAAAAAATCTCGATGTACCACCCCGTCAAAGGAAGGAAACTGCCTCAGAGATAGTAAAGCTGGTAAGAAAAAAGGTCATCCAAGAGGTCCCATAATATCAACAAGGATTTGGAACTTATTCAAGATTTTTGGTGTCAAATAAGATGGGGACCTCAGGCCAATATCTGACCTATCTACTTGAACCAATTTGTCAAACACTCCAATCCGATGTTGTCACTTTAATTTGTTTCTCAGCTGATGAGTCTCGGATCAGACTTGGCCACTTTCACTAAATTCATGGATCCAACTCTTGAGTTCCTCCCTTACCCATAATGCCCCACCAACCCAATGTACCCCAGATCTCATTTGCAGCCATATTGCTCAAATGTGGATCTCCTTCTCTTGAGCCTGTGGGTCTCTCAAAGAGGTCTTTCAAAGAGGTCTGATAAGGGGAAAAGTGATTCAACCCCTAAGGATAAAGACCTTAAGAAAAGGTCCCTGGATTGTTTTACCACATCAGTTCTGTCTTCTGAGGTTCCTGCCAAGATCTCAAACTTGGATCCGACACCTTTGGATTCTAGTTCATTGAAGCAGAGGTTGCCTCGGACCTAATCACCTACGTTTTCACTGGAGCCAATCTCTCCTTGGGTCCACTCTCCATTTCTTCACGAAACCCGTAGGAGACATTCCAGGCCAGAATCAACCAGCTCCTCTCTTACATCCTGAAGGAGCTTGTCAGAGGCAGAGACAGACAGAAGGATGAGAAAGTTCCTCATATTCAGATCGGGGATAATCTCGGCTCCATCCCCCACTGGACCTGTGAGTCTGCCCTCCTCTGAACCAATAATAAAATCTCCTTCTCTGATCCAGCCATGGTTTAGGAGCCATTGGATCCAAGATCCCTGAGGGTGTCTTCATTGGATCCAAAGACAGGTAGTTCTTTGACTCCAGCTGTGTTCCTGAGTCATCCGGCTGTGATGCTTTCAGAGTGGGAGGACTTTTGGAGCTGAAATGTTGGAGCTGGCACTGGGGAGTTGGAGTCCACTCTGAAGTTATCGGAGCCATCCTTGTCCCTGGGTCCTTCAATGCTGGACAGCTTGGGTCCGACACCCTTGCCTCTCTTGGATCCTGTTTCTCTCCCACCATTGGGTTTGAGTTCTGATACTCTCACTTCTATTCCATTGGGACAGCCTAACTGAGCGAGCCTCCAGTCAGTCCCTAGGAACTCCCCTGCCACTTGCGATACCTCACCAGACTATCCTACTGATGAGGCTCCTGGGACGAGGACATGTAAGATGAGACACCTGGATTCTCCTCTGCAATCGCTCACTGAAGGCACTGATTTTGACTAAGGGGAAGGGATCCACAGATATCCATTTTAGGTTACCTCCTTTGAGAAATACTGGAAATTTTAAAACAAAAAGGTGGATGGTCTTCCAAACCCTCTTCCCAGGAGTGCGTGAGTATTTCTGGAGGCCTTCATGTCTGGCCCAGCTAT
Source organism: Protopterus annectens (assembly GCF_019279795.1). Lineage (NCBI taxonomy): Eukaryota > Metazoa > Chordata > Ceratodontiformes > Protopteridae > Protopterus > Protopterus annectens. The sequence continues at coordinate 162,128,225 of NC_056747.1, read as the reverse complement.
GTCTTGGGTGACCCCTTCAGCTGATAAGCTAATAGATCTTGTCTCACGCCATGCATGGATACTGTGCAGCCTACTCCTAAGCTACCAGACAAATTTTTAGACCTCCTGAAGGACAGAGTACACTGGTGTAAAGGGGTCCTAGTAGATGTTATTGTTGTAGCAGCAGATACCAAAAAAACAACTCATAAAGCACATCTGTCCATGCCCCCTAACAGAGAGTTTACGGCTTGGACAGATTTAGAAAGTGCATCTATGCCTCTGCGACCTTTACCCTGAAGTTGATCAATTATTTGGCACATTTTACCAGGTTGCAGAGAGATTTGATTAAGGAACTTTCCAAATCTCTTTCTGGGTCCAAGTCTATGCAGGACCAGAATAAGGCTTCTTCACAGCTGGCCACCCTTTAGGCAATATCTAATGCATCCTTGAGGTTGATTTCCCTGTTGTAGAGGGTACCTCAAGGGGGCCGTGTTCAGGTATAGCCATCAGAAGATATGCCTGGATGCGCTTGTGTGATTTTGAGAAGTCATTCAAGTCTTCATTCATCAATGCTCCATTTCATGGGTCTTCTCTTTTCAGCCCAAAAGTGAAGGAAACCCTCTCCATAAGTGAGTAGGAAGAAAATACCTTGTCTGCAATTGAGATCTGTTTCTCTACCCCTCAAAGACCCTTTTCACAAAATCAACAAGGAGGTAGAAAATGTGGCTATGTAAATTCCAAGGTCTTTTCCAAGATCCATGAGGAGATGGTTCTCCCAGAGGTGGTGGTGGTGGGGATTTCTAATGGAAGATGCCATCCTCGCAGCAGAGGTGGCTCACAAAACCAGGGTTTCAAGGATTCTTTAGCTGATAAATCCTATCAGCACCCCTGAGAACTTGTCCAGCTGCTCTTCTCTGGAAGCAATCAGGGGTCGATTGTCTCTGCACCTACAAGCCTTGGTGTCCATCACAACAGATTCCTGGGTACACAGGATCATAACCAGAGGCTATTCCATACCATTTTCTCAAATTCCTCCCCATAAAAATAAGGAAGATCCCTGATGTTCCACCCAATCAGTGGGATGCAGCAGGTTTAGAAGTAAGAAAGCTGAAAGAAAAAAAGAGCCATTCAAGAACCCCCCCCCCCGACCAAAATGGATCTGGAATTTACTCAAGCTTTTTTTAGTGCCAAAAAAGACAGGAGACTTGAGACCAACTTTACCCCTCAGCAAACTAAGCCATTATGTAATATATTCAAAGTTCTGGATGGTCACAGTTCAGTCCATTCTACCACTGTTGTGAAAGGACAATTGAATTTGCTCAACAGATCTCCAGGATGCATACTATCACATCAAAATGAATAGGTGCTCCAGAACATATCTGGGCTTCCCGCTGGCAGACAGTCATTACCAATTCCGAGCACTGACTTTTGGTCTCAACACAGCCCCTAGGGTATTTACCAAATGCAAGGCAGTGGTATCAGGTCACCTAAGACTACCACAATTCCGGGTGTTTCTGTATGTAGATGACTGGCTCCTGACTGCTCCTACCACATAACTACTTTTTCAAGCAAAGTACTACTTGCTCCAGTTTTGCCACTATCTGGGCATCACAGTCAACTACAACAAACCACATCTCATTCCTACACAGAACCTGAAGTTCACTGGTGCTCATCTAGACATGATCAATCAGATAGTGTCTTTACCCCCCAACAAGAGTGCAAACCCTCAGATCATAGTTTAAAAGAATGCTCTCGCACTCCTCTTCTCCAGCACTACTAGTCTGGCAAACCTTAGGGTCCATGGCAGCAGAGATAAAATTAATCCCACTGGCCAGATATCATATGTAGATTCTACAGTGGACCCTGTCAGTTCAGTGGTCTGTTCTTCAACAGTCATTATGCACTCCAGTCAGGATCACACATATTCACAAGGAATACCTCCTTTGGTGGATCCATCCAAACTAAATTTCTCAGGGTGGTCCTATTTTTTACCTCTTCCAGTGGCTACAGTGACCACAGATGCCTCCCACCTGGGGTGTGTTATGGAAAATATTACGTCTCATGATTATTCTTACAAAATGCATATTAACTTGCAGTTTCTTCAGAAATGAGTCAACTAAAATGTTTAGAATATGTTTATGTTAAAATTAAAAGGTAAAATAGATTAATGATTATGCAAAACATAGTTTCACATAAGCTGTAGCTTTATATTTCAAGTACCTTACAACTGCAATCTCTTTATTAGCAAATTGTAGTGCACTGACAGGTAGGCCGCTGTGGTGCAGCAGTTAGCATTGTCGCCTCACAGCAAGAGGTTCTCCCATTTGATTCTCAGCTGGAGCACCTTCTGTGTGGAGTCTGCATGTCCTCCCTACAGTCGAGTAACGTTAAAGACATGCAGGTAGGTGTGAGTGTGAATGGGTGTGCCTTCTTTGAACGTTAGGCGTCAGGCTGGCAACTCGGCACCGTATAAATCCACTGCCAATCATTAGCGGACCAGAGTTCTGCTGTGGTAACCCCTAACCGGGAAAAGCCGAAAGCCATTTTTTAGTGTACTCACAAGTAATTATCCAACAAATCACTGGAACCTCCACGATGGATTAGCAGCAACAGATTTTATTATATAAAACAGAACAAGCGCTTTCACGCACCTAACAAGTGTGCTTCATCAGGTTGTAGTGCTTAGGAATTAGTGTTGCCATTATATAGTTGTGGCATACGCCCTAATTAACACACATTTAGGCGGGTAAAAGCAATCTACACAAATTTAAAAATCACTAAACTTCATTAGGTATAAATACCATAATTAATAGAAAATTTATATATAATTCTCAACATCCTTTCCACTGATATAACAACAAAAAACAAAACATGACAAAAAACAAAAATATAATGAAAATATCGTAGAATTTCCTTCCATTCAAAACATCTATGTATAGGCACAATCAATTAGGTTCATACTATATGTATATTTTTTAGTTCCTAATATTTCTATATTAAGAAGTTAATTATATAAAAGTCTTTCACTAAGGCATGATATATTTCGTTTACTATATCGTAATTTCTAAAGGGAACCTCATACTGCATTTCATGTGGGAATGGCTTCCCCTACCAGAAAAACTGTCAGTATATAGAAGCTGATAGAAATACAAACATGCTATATAACCAAATTGAGGAAGAGAAAAAGAAAAAGAAGAAGAATGGGAGAGGAAAGTGATATACAAGGATAAACAACAACTTGGTCAGCCTGTACTCAGATTGATCACTACTTTTGGACGCAATACCAATGTTTTGTTAGATATTGTTAACAAACACTGGAATATACTATAAGCAGATGAAAGGCTATCAGGCTTCCTTAATGATAGATGTCTTTTTTCTTATCGTAGAGGAAAAACCATGGGTTCGTATTTTAATCATTATAAACAGGGTTTAATTTGGGGGAACAATCCCAAACCACTTTAACTGGGGAGCTGTTGCAGGGGTGTTACCCATGTGGTCATTGTGTTTATTATGTCAGGGTGACAAAGTCCAAACAGCTTACAAGTAGAGATACTGGGATGGTCTTTGACATTAGATTTTTGGCCATCTGTGGAACCGACTGGGTTATATACCTGGCTACTTGTACGTGTTCCACCTTCTATATCGGTCAGACATCCCATCCGGTGAGGTTACAGAAACATCTCAGTGACATCAGGCTAAAAAGACCTAATAATGCGCTATTTAAGCATTCTCTCGTTCACACTACAGCCTCTTTTAGGTTTACTAACATTGACAGAATAGTTGGGGACTGGGCTAATAAATTAGGTTGGCATGATATATTGAACAAAAAAGAAAAAAAGTGGATAATTAAGCTGGAGGATTATTTCCACCAGGTTTAAATGAACATTTATAGCCAATAAATCAGCAGCACTTTTGTTGTGTTGTGTTATTACACTAAAAAGAAATTATGTACTCACCATAACGTTCCATGTTTGTTGTCCATCTTGCCGTTCATTCTTACAATGATGGGTTGGACATGGATGAATACATAGCTGAAAGTCTCAAACCTGGCTCGTGGCAAAAGGTATCCCACAATACAGTGGTGTAATTCCCCGGATCTTGTTTGCTGCTACTACTGAATGATATGTACACTATATACACATATATATATATATATATATATATATATATACATACATATATATATATATATATATATATATACATATCAGAAAAAATCCCAAGGTATGGAGACAAGCACACTACTAAAGATTCCACATGATGTGTCTGAGGAAGTAATTTTTTACGAAAGTGCTTACACAGTACATTTTTGTGGAAATGGAATAATAAACAGACTTGTGGAATCTTTAATGGTGTGCCTGTCTCCATACCTTGGGATTTTTTCTGATTTATATCTTTGGATTTTGCTCACTTTGGTTTGGGACTTTTTTTTGTTTATATATATATATATATATATATATATATATATATATATATATATACACACACACACACACACACACACAATTATATACTATACCTAATAGAAGGAGAAACAAACTGAAACAAATCTTTGGCAGGGGGAAGGAGGGAGGGTTCATAAGAATGAACGGCGAGATGGACAACAAACATGGAATGTTATTGTGAGTATATAACTTCTTTATGTTATGTTGTCCTATCTCGCCTTCATTCTTACAATCATTACCTTGGGTGGCTCATGGGAGTACACCTTTAAGCACCGTGGAACCAACGGATGCCCTGTCCCTGGAGGTCAAATCCACTTTGTAATGCATGATATAAGTATGTGGAGTGGTCCAAGTAGCTGCTGCACAAATATTACCCATGGGAATTCTGGCCTGAAAAGCAGATGACATAGCCATTGCTCTAGTGGAATGAGCCTTCACTTTGAAAGGTAAATCTCTATGATTTGAGGTATAGATGAATGTAATACAATTAGAAAGCCAATTGGATAGAGTAGTTTTAAAAACCGAGCTACCCTTTCTCGCATCAGAGAAGGATATGAATAATTGGTCAGATTTTCTGAAGTCTTTGGTCCTATGCAAATAGAATCTGAGTTGTCTATGCACGTCTAGTTGATGTAATTTGTATTCTGCCTTGTTGCTATGATTAGGAAAGAACACTGGAAGCTCTATAGATTGATTTATGTTGTTTGGAGAAGAGACTTTGGGTAGGAAAGATGGATTAGTTTGCAAGGATACCCTATCCGTATGAAAAATCAAATATGGCAGTTTAATAAAAGGAGCTTGCAACTCTGATACTCTTCTAGTAGAAGTTATAGCCACTAGAAACAAGGTTTTCCAGGAAAGGAACTTGAGGTCTGAAGATGACGAGGGCTCAAAAGGTGGTATCGTGAGATGAGACAGAACAAAATTTAAATCCCAAGGAGAAAGGGGTTCCTTAAAGCGAGGTCTTAATAAGAAGGCACCTTTTAAGAAGGCGCTACACAACCTGTGTGACATTAAATTGGAGACAGAATCACCAATGTGGAAATTTGATATTGCAGCAAATTGAACCCTCATGGTTGCTGCAGCTGAACCTTGCTGGAAGCGTTCTGCCAAAAATTCCAAAATAGAATGGATAGGTGCAGAAAAAGGATCAATGTTCCTGTTTTGAGCCCAAAAGGAAAACCTTTTCCATTTGCTAGAATACAGTTTTCTAGTGGAAGCTTTATGAGAGGACATTAAGATATGTTTAACTGTAGGAGTGAAACTGTGAAGCCTGACTAAATTGGGAAGTGGAGCAGCCCAGCTGTCAATTTTAGGGTGTGGAGAGAAGGATGAAGCTCCCCTGTCATATGAGTCAGCAGATCTGGCACTGGGTCCAGAGTCCAAGGCTTCTCCTGAAGATGAGGCCAAAGGAAGGGGAACCAAACTTGGCGAGGCCAGTAAGGAGCAATGAGAATTATCTTGCTTCTCGAGTACTGTGCTTTTTGAATGACTCTGGGTATGAGAGGAAACGGAGGAAAAGCATACAGAAGTCCTGAGGGCCAATCGTGAGCAAATGCGTCTCTCAGTGTATCCCCCAGAGGGGGGATTAGGGTAAAGTAGTTGCTGCACTTGGCATTCATGGAAGTGGCAAAGAGATTGCAGCAAGGCTGACCCCATGTTCGGAAAATCATTTCCGCTACATTGTGATTGAGAGACCACTCGTGAGGCATCAAGATTGTTCTGCTCAGCTTGTCCGCTATCACGTTGGACTTCCCCGGAATGTGCATTGCTATTAGAAAGCGCTGGGAAGAAACTGCCCACTGCCAAACTCTTAGGGCCTCTCAACAAAGGGGGTAAGATCTGGTTCCCCCCTACTTGTTTATGTACCAAACCACAGACATATTGTCTGAATGTATCACAATTGTCCCTAGAGGGAGAGAGTCGTGAAGTGCTTGCAACTCAAGAAGCACTGCTCTCATCTCTAGGACATTTATATGCAAGTGAGCCTCATGTTCTTGCCATGTACCTTGGACTGTTCTTCCCAGATAATGCCCCCCCCCACCCTATATGGGAAGTGTCCGTGGTCACCGTAGCTATGGGTTGATTTGGAACACAGGATCTCCCTATGGTCACATGAGTGGAGTGTATCCACCATCTTAGGTCCTTCTTGCATGATTCCATTATTCTGATGAGTTGAAGTTACCATTGGGAGAACAACAGCCATTGAAGGATCCTCATGTGCATTCTGGCAAGAGGGACCAGTGTAATCGTGGAAGCCATTGTTCCTAGTAATCTTAGAATTATCTTTGCTTTCACTTTTGTCATTGGAAGGAGGTGAAGTATCTGCTGTCTAAGTGCTACAACACTCTCTGTTGGAAGACATGCTACCATAGAGGAAGTGTCTAGATCTGCGCCTATAAGTGTAATATGTTGACAGGGCAACAAGGCAAATTGTCGAAAGTTGACTGTAATACCCAGCTGATTGCAAATGCCCAAAGTTAATTCCCTGGCTTGTTGGAAAAGATGGTTGGTGGTGGCAGATAGGAGCCAGTCGTCTAGACAGGGAAACACTCAGAATCCTAGACGCCTCAGGTGAGTCGTGACTACTGCCATGCATTTGGTGAACACTCTGGGGGTGTAGTGAGACCATAGGGCAGAGCTCTGAACTGGTAATGACTGGCTCCCAGCAGGAAGCGTACATACCTTCTTGATGTCCTGTCCATTTTTATGTGGTAGTAAGCATCTTGAAGGTCTATTGAGCACATCCAATCATCTTTCCATAAAAAGGGAAGTATAGACTGCAGTGTCACCATTCGGAACTTTGACTTCTTGACAGATTTGTTTAATTTGCTTAGGTCTAACAAAGGCCTCCAGTCCCCTGTTCTTTTTGGCACCAAAAAGAATCTTGAGTAAGTTCCGAATCCTATTTGGTCTGCGGGGACTTCTTGGATGACTCTTTTGTGCAGCAACTTTTGAATCTCTATAGTTGCATGCTCCCTTAGATTGGATGGAATATCTCTGATTGTACTGGTCTGTGGAACAGGACTGGAAAATGGGATGGAGTATCCTCTGGATATTATTTTTAGTACCCATTTGTCTCTTGTGATAGTTTGCCAGGCTTCTGGGTATATGGATAAACGTCCCCCGAATGCCTCCAGAGTAGAGCAGTCGGGCCTCCTTTCAGCAGTGCTGATAAGGGTGTCTGCGAAAGGAATCACGGTCACCCTGGCTTTGCAGGCCCCCTCTGCCTCTGGGGTGGTGTCTACCGTTATTACCTCCCCCTCTGCCCCTGGGGAAGGAATCACCCCATGCGTCCTGGAAAAATCTCTGGGATCTTTTGAACCACATCTTTCCACTCTTCTGGCCTTTAGGATAAAGTCTGGAAGGTAGCTCAGCAATCGTAGTGAGAATGTTGCTGATAAAAAGACATGTTTCCCGTATCTAATTACACAAACTCCACTCCACACACCTTCAGATAGAAACAACTCTGATCCAAAACAATACCAAAACAGCAAAATCTTCAGAAGTCAGGAATCGAAACACAGGAACCAAAGTCAAATCCAAAAGCAAACTCTTTATTCTCCAGCGCCTCGGTGTAACCACCTTTCAAGAGTATACATTCTCACTGAAAGAATGGATATATATATATATATATATATATATATATATATATATATATATATATATACTCATAGCAATTAATTAAGCAATTAAACAATTATGTTCAAAAAAGTTTTAAAGCAGACACCTCCAGTTTATTTCATTATTCAGTCCACAGGGTGTCATTGTATTGTATTTCAAAATAAAAATACTTTCCTTTTATTGTAAGTTATATTTCAAAGCATTTTCATCATTACAAAGACATTTCACACTTTCTAAAACTGTTCCTGTTAAAAATGAAGCATCACTATTATGATAAACACTAAAATGTGTGGCAATAAATTTATTTTCCCTTTTATGTCTTATGTCTCTAATGTGCTCACCTAACCTAATACGAAACTCTCTTTTAGTTTCACCTATATTATATAATCCACAGGGGCAGTGTAAAGCATACACAACTCCCTTACTTCTACAGGTAAAACTATCTCTTACTGTGAACCTAATGTTGTTAATATAATTAAATGTTCTAACTATATTCCTACAAACACTGCATCTACTGCAACATCTTGTACCAAATTCACTTAGTGGTCTTGGTAAACAAAATTTTGGCATTATAAATTTACCATGTACCACCATATCTTTCAAATTTCTTCCCCTTTTATAGGAGAATAAAGGTTTTTGTGGCAAAATGTGCATCAACACCTTGTCTTTCACTAAAAATTTCCAAAAATGTTCCACTACATCCTTTATGTCTCCACTTTTTACATTATATGTAGAGACAAAATAAATATCCTTACAAGTTTTATCACTGGTTGCCAGATGATATTTCTTATAATGGTGATATTCACCCTTATTACGTTTATTCCTTACCATATTGTTCTCCTTTTTTACCTTCATAAGGGCATTTTCTAAAATATTCACACTGTACCCTCTTTTCAAAAACATATTATATGTGATATCCCATTCCCTTTGTAGATTTTCTTGTGTGTTACATAATCTAGATACCCTTGCCAATTCCCCATAAGGGAGAGCTTCCAAAGTATGTACAGGATTGCAACTAGATGCATGAAGGTATCGATTACCATCCATAAACTTCCTATGTATATTTGATATAATTTTACCATGTTCTGTACCCCCCAAAACAAGATCCAAGAATATTACTTTGTTTCCCTTCTGTATTCCATCAAATTCTAACCCAAATGGGTTACCATGTAAGTCTGTCAAAAATTCATTAACTGAATCAAAACCACCATCACAAATAAAAATCAAGTCATCTATGTAACGAAAATAAAATAACACATTACATTTCATAAAATTTAACTCAAATAGAAATTTCCTTTCAAAAAAATTCATAAACAAATTGGCATACATGGGGGCAAAAGCTGCCCCATTGCTGTACCTTGTTTCTGCCGATACAAAACATCATTAAAAATAAAATAATTATTCTTTAAACAGAAATCCAACAAATCTACTATGAAATCAACAGAAGGGTTGTCTTTTAAAGAAGATCTCACTGCATTGAGGCCATCATCATGTCTAATAGAGGTATATAGACTTTTAACATCCATAACCAACCAATACATTTTGTTGTTCCAAGAAATAGAGGATATTTTTTTTAAAAATTCCATACTATCTTTGATGTAAACTGGAGATTTAACTACATATGGTAAAAATATTCTATGTAAAATCAAACCAGTGTTATGTAGGAAATAGTTGCAGGCTGAAATAATGGGTCGACCTGGGGGGTTATGTAAGTTCTTATGTATTTTTGGTAAACAAAAGAATACAGCTAGGTCCTTTCTATCATTGTCTAACCTATTCCTCACATCCTTCTCTGTAAAAAACCCCAGTCTGACTCCCCTGTCCAACATGTGTTTACATTTTGTAACAGCCTTTTGATAATGAATCATATTGCTTCTTTCATATGTTGTTTCATCCTGCAAATGATTCATACACATCTCAAAATATTGCACAACACTCATTATAACAATTTTGTTTCCCTTATCGGAAGGTTTGATAATAATATCCTTCCTGTCACATAATTCTTTTAAAGCACTCCATTCTTTATAAGTTAAGTTATATAAACTATTACATCTATTCAATTTCATATTTCTACATATATTCTCACATTCAAATTTAATCATAGAGCCATAATGAATAGCTCTCTGATTAATAAAAGGCGGAATAAATTTGTTAGAAGAAGCTACATAAGACATATCTATTGCATTGCCAACAATAGGAAATTGCACATCATCATTACTTATACATTCATCACATGAATAAAAACTATCCTCAGATTCACATGAAGAAAAGCCTCCATGTGCAGAATTAGAACATCCTTGGTCCCTGCTAAAATGAACTTTCAAATGTATCTTCCTAAGAAATTTAAAGATATCTTGCTGTATCAAATATTCTTTAGGAAAAACAGTAGGTATAAACTTTAAACCTAAACATAACAGCAAACTGTTCATCAGACAAATCACAACCAGATAAATTAAGAACAATACTTTTATCATTAAAGTCATTACTGTTTAAATTTCTTGTTGTTATATTGTTGTCCATACCTCCGATTCTGACGAAAATTGTCAGGTTGATTGAATTTCTGAACAGAGACATCTTCTTGCTCATAACTTCTCAGGCGTTTCTGTCCCTGTTGAAATGTTCGTTCCTGGTGCTGCAAGCCTCCATTGTTAAACTCCTGTTGCATCCTACGTGGTTGTGCTGGTCTAGATAATTCCGGAAATTCCATACTGGTGTCCGACCTAAACTCTTCCTCGGAAGAAGCAAAAAAAGAAGACAACGGTGCATCAGTGAATCTTACCCTCCTACGTTGTTTCCGCTTATGTTCTGTCCAATTAGGAGGGTAAGAAAATGCAGTCCCTGCTTCATATTCATTGATATCACGTATTGATTTTGTTTTCTTTTGTTTTACAAGTTCATTCTCTAGATTATTCAGTCTCTCATTAGTCTTCTCCATGAAAGACTTCATATTTTCTAGACTCACAGATGAACTAATACTATGTGAAAGGGAAACCAGCTCCTGTTTAAGAGACTGATGTTTGAGCTGGTCCCTTTCCAAAAGAATGTGAAGCCACTCTATTACACACTTGTGTGCTGCTATGAACCAGCGTTCCTTAAATTTCTTATCAGCAGCACAATTCAAGTCAAATGGTGTACTAGGATTCTTTACGAATCTAAGACCTCTAGGTGTAATATTCAAGCTAATATATTTTTTTGCAAACCTAAAATTTTAAAGTGCACCCTTGTCTCTTTCTCAATCAACCTGTCATATTTTTGATAAAGTTTTCTGATTTCTGGAGACACACTTTGAAATTTATGTCCCACAGAAACAAAAGGGTCAAGCACTTTTTTATTTCTTTCTTGCAAAAATTGATCAAAAAATTGACAGTCTCTCACTTCTGGTTGACGTGTATCCACAGGAACATGTGCAGAAACATTTACAGCAGGTCTAGAACCTGAAAAAAACTGCTCAGTAGTTCTCTGTTGAGCAGAATAAATCACAGAGCTTTCAGCCCCTACAGTACCTTGTTGCAAAGCTGTGTTCTCCCGAAAAACCCTGGGAATATCCAAATTAGGATCAGTCGACATCCCTGGATAATTACACAAACTCCACTCCACACACCTTCAGATAGAAACAACTCTGATCCAAAACAATACCAAAACAGCAAAATCTTCAGAAGTCAGGAATCGAAAAACAGGAACCAAAGTCAAATCCAAAAGCAAACTCTTTATTCTCCAGCGCCTCGGTGTAACCATCTTTCAAGAGTATACATTCTCACTGAAAGAATGGATATATATATATATATATATATATATATATATATATATATATATATATATATATACTCATAGCAATTAATTAAGCAATTAATTAAACAATTATGTTCAAAAAAGTTTTAAAGCAGACACCTCCAGTTTATTTAATTATTCAGTCCACAGGGTGTCATTGTATTGTATTTCAAAATAAAAATACTTTCCTTATATTGTAAGTTATATTTCAAAGCATTTTCATCATTACAAAGACATTTCACACTTTCTAAAACTGTTCCTGTTAAAAATGAAGCATCACTATTATGATAAACACTAAAATGTGTGGCAATAAATTTATTTTCCCTTTTATGTCTTATGTCTCTAATGTGCTCACCTAACCTAATACGAAACTCTCTTTTAGTTTCACCTATATAATATAATCCACAGGGACAGTGTAAAGCATACACAACTCCCTTACTTCTACAGGTAAAACTATCTCTTACTGTGAACCTAATGTTGTTAATATAATTAAATGTTCTAACTATATTCCTACAAACACTGCATCTACTGCAACATCTTGTACCAAATTCACTTAATAGTCTTGGTAAACAAAATTTTGGCATTATAAATTTACCATGTACCACCATATCTTTCAAATTTTTCCCCTTTTATAGGAGAATAAAGGTTTTTGTGGCAAAAAGTGCATCAACACCTTGGGCAGGATTCAGGAAGCCTCCGTGTAAGAGTTATAACTGCAGTTAAACAGTGTGATGTCAGCATGTCATGCATATGCATGAGGTGCATGAGGCATGCTGAATCACACTGTAACTCTTACACGGTCCGTGTAAGAGAGTAGGGGGCGTGTCCGTAGACACGCCCCCGGAAGTCTAGAATGGCTGAAAGTAAACAGCCACGACAGAAGCCATGGAAATGTGAATAAACACACTACACAACACATGCCCCCACAGACCAGCAATGTAAAAAGTGAACAGATGTTACAAAATGAAAATAAAAACTGTTTTATTTTTTTTAAACCCTGTAAATGTTTGCTACTGTGTGCGCTCGTGTGCGCGGGTGTGCTACTAGCGCAACTGCAGTTAGCAGTCAGTGGAAAAGGATATAAGAACTAAATATGCAAAGTAAGCCAAGAAGTAATAGCATAGCGGTAGAGTTGTTGGCTTAAGAGCAGGCAGGCAAGGTTCGAGCCCACGCAACAACCTTTTTTTTTTTTTTGTAAATAAGCACTAAAAAGGCCCCTGACAGTATTGTATAAATGTAAAAGTATTTCCTTTCTTAAAATGGAATGAAATGGAGCATATATTATCAGGTAATACAATAATAAAATATTTAGAAACGTACTGATAGCTAAGCTGCTGTGAGACAGAGTGCCCGCAGCTGAGTAGTGTTTCAAAGTCTGCAAATTGCTTGCCCGTAGCTAAGCACCGGTTTAACAGGCTCAAACTGTGTGCAACTAGCTGTGCTTAGCTGAACATGTGTGTTACTAGCCAATTAAGGTTTAATCCAGCGCACACCATTTGCGCGGAGGTATGCGTCGCGCCCACGAGCTAACCACCGGTGCGCATGCGTCAGCTCCGCGCAAACGAGCGCAGACCTGGTTTTAAGTGCTTAAAAGTGCTTTTGGCATGTTTGATTGACAGGTCCTCAACTCATTCCTAGACAGTCATAAAATTAAAACTCAGTGGTCAGATTCGAACCCAGGATACCATGCACTAGAGTCAAGGTACTAAACCACTAAGCCATGACAGCAGTACTTAGAAATGCAGAAATAGCATATATATAGGATATAATCCAGAATGGAGCATGATAAAGCAGTTTCTGTGAAGTAGATACAATTCCAAAACGGCCAATCATAGAAATGTGCGGGAAAATCGGCATATATAAGCCCCATAGGCAGGAATACACAGCAGAAACGATTGTAGAATAGACCTGCAGGCAGAATGAGTGGAGTAGGGGAGGGACGTTGCTTTCGAGCACAGCGGTGGGGCGTTGAGGAGTCCAGATACATGGTCTGGCTCCTAGTTCACCATCATGAGGCCCAACTCATGCAGGGCCAGGTCTCATGGGGAGCATACAGGGCGGAGGCATGGGACCAGTTGGCTCATGATCTTACTAGTGCTACTGGGATTCCTCGCATTGGTGAGCAGGTCCGTCACCACCATGCGGACCTGAAGCGACGTAAGCAAGACCAGTTGACCCAATGGATCCAGGAGGCCCGGGATATGCCCAACGCCCCACTACTGAGTAAGTTACATTTTACTTATGTATGTAAGGAATTCAACTAGCTGATACCATGGAGATGTGTATCCCAATATTACTTGTTTTGTATTACAGCTGCAGGTGTCCGCTCTATGAATCGACAAACACATGACCGCAGGCTGGTGCGGCTGAGCCACCATGCAGGTTAGTAACCCCACCTAGTACTTGTAAATAAATATTATAGTGTAGCATGTAGCAGAACACTGCAGTGTATTGCTTAAAAGTAATAGAATGTGCAAGCAGCAAGTAAAAGTCTGCAGGTATGGCTGCAACAAGTTCATCAGTATGCAAGTGAAACTGGACATATAAGTGATAGAAATAAATAGTGCTGTAATACAGATGTCCCACCATTAATTAAATGTAGTATAACCTGCAGTAGTCTCAAGAGTACAGCTTCAGAATCTGAGGTAATCACATGTGAGATATATGCCCTGTTGAAATGCTGAATCATGACAGAAGTGAGGCTGCTGGAAAGTGTTGGAATCCCCACAGGTCTAATATGTGAACAAAGCCTAGAAGTACCAACCTGAACTGTGAAATTGCAGGATGTGTGAGAGTGACAGAAAGGGTCATGTATCAATGAATAAAGTAGTAATAACACCTGAATATATAAGCTTCAGTGTGGTTCTACAGAACTAAATGCATGTGGGAATTAAAACTTAACATCCCAAACTGATTTCAGTGTGTCTGACTCTTGAATGTTCAGGCCAAAATCTGTACATGGTGATCACAGTCAGCAATTTGCAGATAGAATGAATGATAGTCTGACATACTAAACATCCATAGTTGTCCCCTGTCCTGTCATCAAAGTGTAGCAGGATGATGTATCTGATCAAATTCAAAATAACTAGGATAGTGATGTATCTGTAACAGGTCTAGCATGACAGTCAAGTAAAAATCAATTGGAAACTATCAACCACAAGTTAATTGTGTTTCTATTACAAATGTATATCAATGTATAATTTAGGAATGTGTCATCATTTTCTTTCTCCACCCCACCCTATAATTGCAAATTAAAAAACCCAATAAATACTGGTATGTGAACATTTCATTAACCATGGACATTTGTCCTGTTTCAAAAATATATGCATGTCTGTTGTTGCATGTGCCCTGGTCATACCTGCAAACCTGATGGCCTGTTGCCATTAATCAACCCTGCATGTTGTTCGATTGTGTATTTCCGTTCAAATAATGCATGTGATATTGATATGCCCGTTGTTCAATGGTGTTAATATCTGGGTGTTTGTTTAATGGGAATACCAATGCATGCTGTTACAACTAATTTGAATGGAATAATATGCCACTAACCCAAACTAACATAACATACACACAAACCTAGAACGCTTGGGAAGGCAGGTCCCAGCGGATCCACCTCTCCCACCTCAGCTGGCGAGTGCACCTGGCACTAGTGCCCAGGCCGGACCCTCCTCCGGTGGCCCTGTGCCACCTTCGGGTGGAAGCGCTGCAGGGGATGGGGCCTGTCCCCCCTCTGCAAGCGTGGCCGGAGGAGCACGTCCACTCACCCTCCAAGGTGTCCAGTCTGTGGTGTGAAGGGAGATCCAAGACTCTGTTCTTGGGCCCCTATGCCAGCTTGAGGCCCGGGTGGCACAACTTACAGGCTTGCCCGTTGTCCCGCCTGCACAGCCCCCAGCACAGCCCCGTCCTGGGCTGTGAAGGAACAGTGGCAACTGCCTATGGGTGGGGATATCAGTTCCAATGTTGCCATCTGTGGGCTCATGTGCCTTGGATATCCCAACCTCCGTCCCCGTCAATTATGTAACCCCCCCACATGTGTCATACACCGCCCCTGTATGCGTCTTGTCTGTCTTGTCTGTTAACCTACCCAACCTACCTCCCCAGCTATACCGACTACCTCACCTGACATACCACTCTCACCTGATAAAAAAACAAAAAAAAGGGCACTCAGTACCCACAAAAAAATTACGCCCCATACATAGCTGTCCATGTTGCACACATGTTCGCTGGACATCGAAACTGTTAATTACAATTGGCTGTAGAACAGGTATTAATGTTGTCCTGACACCTCTCTCAAGGGTGGAAGGTTCCAAATGTCACACCAAATTGCATACAAATGCACAGCTGTTGCTGAGAAAGACATGGGCAGCTATGGGCCTCACCTACATCCTTCCTGCAAATTCCAAGCTTGTTTCCCTACTGTCTTACTCTCTTTGTGACCCCTTTTTCACCACTTTCCTGTCACCCCTTTTTCTTTTCTTTCAAAGAAAATAGCGCAGGTGTGCGCTTGTGTCTTGGAGCTCACCGCCAGTGCATGCGTGAGTTCAGCAAACGGCGCAGACCTGGTTTTAATGCTTAAAAGTGCCTTTGGCACTTTTGATTGACAGGTCCTGTACTCATTTCGAAAGAAAAATAAATACCCACTGTCAGTCTCGAACCCAGGACCGTGGTAACACTAGTCTGTATGACCTACCACTAAGCCATGACTCTCATACAAGAACATAGTGCTAAAATATATATAACATGTAATAGTAGGAATCAATATAAAGGCAATATAGGATGTGTACTACCCAAAGCAGGTCAGGTAGATTTTAATGCCTGAATTACTGGATTCCCATACTAGTTTAGTGTTCACGGAAACAGCCCTGCTAATTGTTAGCTTGTACATAATAATGTAAGGTAATGTACATATATGAAAGTATTATATGTACACACACGTATATATATATATATATATATATATATATATATATATATATATATATATAAATATATTAATACATGTGAAATATAGTGGTAGGTGTCATTATTCACACACACTCACTACAGGAAACAGTGAAAATAAATGCAGCAACCACAATCTACAACACAGCCTGACTCCTGTGAGACTTAATAACCCTTTTAACTGCGTAAAGGTGCCTTCAGCACTTTGATTGACAGGTCTTATACTCAGTTTGAAAGAAAAAAAATTCCTACTGTCAGTCTCGAACACAGGACCTTGGTAACACTAGTCTGTATGACCTACCACTAAGCCATGACTCTCATACAAGAACATAGTGCTAAAATAAATATAACATGTAATAGTAGGAATCAATATAAAGGTAATATAGGATGTGTACTACCCAAAGCATGTCAGGTAGATTTGTAATGCCCGAATTACTGGATTCCCATACTAGTTTAGTGTTAACAGAAACAGCCCTGCTAATTGTTAGCTTGTACATAATAATGTAAGGTAATGTACATATATGAAAGTATGTATATGTACACATACACACACACATATATATATATATATATATATATATATATATATATATATATTAATACATATGAAATATAGTGGTAGGTGTCAGTATCCATACACACCCACTACGGGAAACAGTGAAGATAAATGCAGCAACCAGAATCTGCAACACAGCCTGACTCTTGTGAGACCTACTAACCCCTTTAACTGCTTAAAGGTGCCTCCAGCACTTTGATTGATAGGCCCTGTACTCAATTTGAAAGCAAAATATAAGCATACTAGTAGGCCCTACCACAAGACCATTGTAACACTAGTCTGTATGACCTACCAGTAAGCCATGACTCTCATACAGGAATATAGTGCTAAAATAAGTGGAACATGTAATAGTAGGAATGAAGATAAAGGCAATATAGTATGTGTACTACCCAAAGCATGTCAGGCAGACTTTTACTGTCCCAATTACTGGATTCCCATACTAGTGTAGTGTTAACAGAAACAGCCCTGCTAATTGTTAGCTTGTACCCAATAATGTCAGCTAATGTACATATATGAAAGTATGTATATGTACACATATATATATATATAGCAATACATATGAAATATAGTTGTAGGTGTCAGTATGCATACACACTCACTACAGGGAACAGGTGAGAGAAATGCAGCAACCTGAATTTACAACACAGCATGAAGCATGAGAGACGTACTAACCTTCACACTCACAGAACACTGTCAACAGCATACCAGCATGGTCCACGCCCTTACAATCTGAAAGGGCAACGCCTATCTCACATACCCTTTTATAGCACCGTCCTGAAATCACAGTGAGACATGCAATCAGTACACAACTGGCTGCATGCAATTAGCAAATGCTGCCTTACAATTGGTGCATAGGCCATCACATGGACCTATGCAGATACCTACAAAAGCATCCAGTACCCACACTCCACACATGCAATACATTCATTGCACAAAACTGACAGAGAAAGAGAGAGAGAGCAGAGAGAGAAAAAAAAAACAGAAATAAAGACAGCCAGCAGCAAAACCAGCAGCAGCAGCAGCAAACAGCAAGCAGCACCACTGACACAGCAACAGCTGCCACAAACTCAGGTAATGCAAAGTAGCAGGTTAATACTGTGTTTACTGTGACACCTCCAAATGTATCATAGTTCACTATGTATAGGTATGTCCATGAGATAGGTTGTGTGTACATAGTCCTGAAATATCATCATTCTCTTTCGGCTTTTCCCGTTAGGGGTCGCCACAGCGGATCATCTCTTTCCATTTCTTCCTATCCTCTGCATCTTGCTCTGTCACACCAACCGCCTGCATGTCCTCTCTCACCACGTCCATAAACCTTATCTTAGGCCTTCCTCTATTCCTCTTACCTGGCAGCTCCATCCTTAGCATCTTTTTCCCAATATACCCATCATCCCTCCTCAGCACATGTCCAAACCAACGCAATCTCGTCTCTCTTGCTTTGTCTCCAAACTGTCCAACATGAGCTGACCCTCTAATATACCGATTCCTAATCCTATCCATCCTAGTCACACCGATTGCAAATCTTAACATCTTTAACTCTGCCACATCCAGCTCTGACTCCTGCCTTTTTGTCAATGCCACTGTCTCCAACCCATATAACATAGCTGGTCTCACTACACTCTTGTAGACCTTCCCTTTCACTCTTACGGATACCAGTCTGTCACAAATCACTCCTGACACTCTTCTCCACCCATTCCACCCTGCCTGTACTCTTCTTCACCTCTCTTCCACATTCACCATTACTCTGAACTGTTGATCCCAAGTACTTAAACTCGTCCACCTTTACCAACTCTACTCCCTGCATCCTCACCATTCCTCTACCCTCCCTCTCATTTACACACATATATTCTGTCTTAGCCCTGCTGACCCTCATTCCTCTGCTCTCTAGAGCATATCTCCACCTCTCCAGAGTCTCCTCAACCTGATTCCTACTCTCACTACAGATCACAATGTCATCTGCAAACATCATAGTCCACGGGGCCTCCTGTCTGATCTCATCTGTCAACCTGTCCATCACCACTGCAAATAAGAAAGGACTCAGAGCTGATCCTTGATGTAATCCCACCTCCACCTTAAACGGATCTGTCACTCCCACTGCAGTCCTCACCACTGTCACACTACCCTCGTACATATCCCTAGTCCTGAAATATATACATATGTAATATTGCTGTACATGTTGTCCATACTTAAAACTTCCATAGCTTAGAACACAAGGCCAGTTATGCATATGATGCAGTAGTTCCCAGGGTCAGTAGAGGTTCCTCCTCATTGGTGTGGGACCACTGTGTATGTATGGCACTGTTCAGGTACATATCCTGTAGTATGGCCAGGGATTAATATCAGTCTGTAATGTGGTGCTATGTCCTCTACGGGTGAACGTATCACACATCCAGGGATACCATTTTGTAACAGTGATGCTATGTGTTCTGCAATGTTGAGGGTGGCCCTCACCTGGACATGTGAGATGATAGGGAGGTTACAGTCATCTGTGATAACTAATTCCACTTGTGTAGGAGAATGGGGGGGGGGGTACCTGCACCTAAACTGTCTGCAACAATGTTGCCAATATCTGTGCATTTGGTGAATGTGAAGCATCTTAACACTGCTGACCAAAGATGCCTTGCCTTCATGTGAATCTGCCCTGTGCTGCAGTAGCCTCCTGCTATTGTTATGCAATGTGCCTGTATCTGTAGTCCACTGGACAGGATAAATAAGTGGTGTGCATACGGTCTGGGTTAGATATGTGTGTGCACAGTACATGCACTATGTGGGATGTCTGTGGTAAGCTTTTGCAAAGGGGCCAGCAGTGTGTGTTGTGGCTTCCACTGGCCCAGTGGGCTGCATGGATAGCATCACAGTCCTAACTAGTGAATAACTGTGCAATTACATGCATACATAGCAAGGTAGTGTACTGTGCTTGTGGTGTTGTTGGGATATGTATATCCAGGCTGAGTAATGTGTGTCCACATCACAGGGTTGGATGGCACATACAGTATGTAGGGATGAACACCCAGAGTGTTTCAGATGTGTTGCCTGTGCAGCAATATCTTTTAGTTATGTACTTACCATAACTTTAGATGTTTGGGATCCATCTCGCCTACATTCTGTACTGATGGGTTCGGAGCCGATCCTCGGCTCCGACTCGGCACGCTATACTATAGAGCGAAGTCTCTTATTGGCTGAGCTATTCTATATCCCAGGATGCACCACCACCAATTCCCCAGATCTTGTTGGTCCGCACACATGCACACACACATGTACTGCTGATATAACATTGCCAGATGTTTCAAGATGAAACGGTCGAACTCGAACCATCCGGTCTCTTCTGATCTCCAAGGCAGGGGGAAGGAGGGTGGGTTATTAGGAATGTAGGCGAGATGGATCCCAAACATCTAAAGTTATGGTAAGTACATAACTAAAAGATGTTATGTGATCCTATCTCGCCTACATTCTGTACTGATGGGACAGCGTCCCTAGCACCTGATTCCTGGGTGGCTCACTGGAAAACACTCCTGAGAACTGCGGAACCGAAGGAAGCTCGCACCCGAGATGCCACATCCAATTTGTAATGAGAAATAAAGGTGTGAGGAGAGGACCAGGTAGCCGCAGCACAAATGTCACTAATGGCAAGCTTGGAATGAAAAGCTGTTGAAGTAGCCATAGCCCTTGTAGAATGAGCTTTCACAGTGGTTGTAAGCTCTCTATTAGAAAGAAAATAAATATGACAGATGCAGTCTCTGATCCACTTGGCAATAGTGACCTTCGTGACGGCTTTGCCCAATTTATTGTCTGAAAAGGACACAAACAACTGATCTGTTTTCCGTGTTTGGTGCATCCTATCTAAGTAGAAACGCAATTGTCTGTGAACATCCAATGAGTGGAAGATATATTCTGCTCTGTCTGAGTAGTTGGGAAAGAAAACTGGAAGTTCCAAAGACTGTTGAAGACAAAAACTAGAACAAACTTTGGGAACAAAAGATGGATTAGGCCTAAGGGATACTCTATCCTTGTGAAAAACCAGATGCAGGGTTTGACACATAGGGCTTGAAGTTCCGAAACTCTTCTGGCTGATGTAATTGCCACCAAAAAGGCAGTCTTCCAGGAAAGAAATTTCAAGTCAGACGTTGCTGCCGGTTTGAAGGGGGAAGAGGTCAAAGCACCTAATACGAAATTAAGATCCCATGGTGGAGCAGGATGAGAAACTGGAGGACGTAGCAGCCCAGCACCTTTCATGAAGGCTTTACACAACTTATTGCTCATCAAAGGTGGGTCTATACTTTCATGAAAATTAGAAATAGCTGCTAATTGAACCTTAATGGTGGAGACCGAAGAACCTTGATTGAATAAGGAAGCTAAAAATTTCAAAACTTCAGCCACCGGGGCAGTAATGGGATCTAATCCCCGGAGTTGGGCCCAAATGGCGAATCTCTTCCATTTACTATTATACATCTTCTTAGTCGAATTCTTGTGGGCTGAGGACAAGATATGTATAACTTCTGAGTCCAAAACCTGGTTCCTGACTACAGTCGGAAGTGGAGGAGCCAAGCTGTTAACCTCAGTGAGTGAAGGGACTGGTGAAGCTGTCCCAACTGGTGGATCAAGAGATCTGGAACCTGGTCCAGGAACCATGGACCGTCCAGTGCGTATTTCCGAAGAAATGGCAGCCAGACTTGACGAGGCCAGTATGGGGCAACTAAAATCATCTTGCACTGCAAGTGAATCGCTTTCTGGATCACCCTGGGAAGAAGGGGAACCGGTGGAAAGGCGTACAGTAAGCCGGTGGGCCAAGTTTGGACTAGGGCGTCCTTGGGAAACCCCCCCGGAACCGGGGTGAGAGAGAAGAACTGTAGACATTTCGTGTTGCGGGGAGTTGCAAAGAGGTCACAACAAGGAGTTCCCCATCTTCTGAAGATCTGAGATGCTACTCTGTCGTTCAGAGACCACTCGTGCGGGGAGAGAATGGTTCTGCTCAGTCTGTCGGCTATCACACTGGATCTCCCCAGAATGTGTGTTGCTACCAAGAAACGGTTGGTTGCAACAGCCCAATTCCATACTTTCATGGCCTCTCTGCAAAGAGGGTAGGACCTGGTCCCTCCCTGCTTGTTCAGGTACCAGACTACTGACATGTTGTCAGACTGAACGGCAATCATACCCTGGGGGAGGAAGCTGTGTAGTGCTTGAAGCGATAGAAGCACCGCCCTCATTTCCAGTACGTTGATGTGTAGGGAACTCTCGTCGGGGTGACACTTGCCTTGAACTGACCTGCCCAGGTAATGTCCCCCCCACCCCGTCTGGGAGGCGTCCGTAGTCAAAGTGGCCACTGGAGGAGGAGGAACGAAGGGTCGCCCCTGATCCAGGTTGGAGGAGATAAGCCACCAACGGAGGTCCTGTTTGCACGTCTCCGTGATTATAATGTGGTGACTGAGAGGAAGTTCCTGATACGACCACTGGACCGACAGGAGCCACTGGAGAATCCTCATGTGTAATCTTGCTAAGGGGACCAGGAGAACGGTAGCCGACATGGAACCCAACAGTTGTAGGACCATCCTTGCTGGGGCTCGGCGTTTGAGGAGCAACGCTCGGACTTGAGATTGTAATGTTTCTATTCTCTCTGTAGGAAGATAGACCCGCATTTGCCTTGAGTCTATCTCTACCCCGATAAACCGTATGTGCTGAGATGGGAGCAACACAGACTTTGCCCAATTGAAGGTGATTCCTAGGGAGGTGCCTAGAGATATAGTGGCTGCTAGGTTCTGTAACAGTAGATGCCTGGAGGTGGCAGTTAGGAGCCAGTCGTCTAGATACGGAAACACCTGGAATCCTAGACTCCTCAGGTGAGCAGTCACCACCGCCAAACATTTGGTGAACACCCTGGGGGCTGTGGTGAGACCAAAGGGCAGTGCGCAGAACTGGAAATGACTGTCTCCCAGGCTGAAGCACAGATGTCTCCTGGACGCCTGATCTACCAGAATGTGATAATAGGCGTCCTTGAGATCTATGGAGCACATCCAAACACCTTTCTCCAGTAGCGGGAGATTGGATTGTAAGGTGACCATCCGGAACTTGGACTTCTTGACTGATCGATTCAGGTTGCTGAGATCCAAAATGGGCCTCAAGTCCCCGGTCTTTTGGCACCAAAAGAATTTTGAGTAAGTCCCTAATCCGGTCTGGTCTACGGGGACCGGTTGGATGACTCCTTTTTGAAGCAGCTTTGAAATTTCGATGGCTGCAATATCCCGTTGACTGGGTGGCGGGTCCAGGATTTTCCTGGATGGCGGGGGGGTGTGCGAAAAGGGGATGACGTAACCTCCGGCGATGATTCGGAGCACCCATCGGTCCCGAGTGATACTCTCCCAGGCCTTTAGGTGCCTCGAAAAATGACCCCCGACTGGCTCCGGAGCTGCGCAGTCGGGCAATCCTTCAGGGATGCTGAAAGGTTGAAGAGCCACGAAAGGACTCGCGGTCTCCAGTGTTGCGGGGGCCTCTGCCACCTCTGGGACGGCGTCTTCCTGAAAAATTTCCCCCTCCTCTGCCTCTAGAAGGGGGATCGTCCTGCTGTGAGGGGTAATTCTTCTGAGATTTATGGAACCACATTTTCCCTCCTCTTTTAGCCTTGGGATAAGGCCAAAAGGGAGAGGAAAACCGTGCCCCTACGGCAGTCAAAGTCTTACCCTCTTGTTCACAGCGGGTCAAGGTGTCCTTTACCTTGGGTCCAAACAAAGAGGACCCATCAAAGGGAGCGTCGGCAAAGGAAGACTTGAAGGCCTCCGCAAAATGACACAGGTGGAGCCAGGCTTGTCTCAGTAGAGCAACACCCATACCCGCCGCTCTACTCGCCCCCTTGGCTGCATACGAAATGAGTCTCATGGACGAGTTCGATATCGACAATAGAGTAGCCAACTGAGAGCTAACTGTCTGGGCCAACTGCTCAGGTAGGTTACCAGAGAAGGTATCTGAGAGTTCCTTGATCAGGTCCCTCTGAAGTCTAGTGAAGTGAGTCAGGTAATTCAGAGACCTTAAGGTAAAGGCTGCTGAAGTAAGGGTGCGCTTCCCATACCGGTCCATGCTCCTAGACTCCTTATTAGGAGGATGGACGGACGTTGAAGCCTCTGCCACATCTTGCTGGGTAGCAGATGCCACCACCATAGCATCTACAGCCACACCCTTGGTGAGAAATTCCTTTTCCGGGGGCGCTGACAAAAATTTGTTAGGGCGAGCAGGCACCGGTTCCACAGAATCTGGATGTTCCCACGCCCTTCGAGAGATCAAATCCAGGAGCTCATCGAAGGGCGGAGACACCCAGGAGGCGGAGGGCTGAGCCCCAAAGGCCTTGAGGAACACCGACTCGTCAGAGGAAGGGGGTTTGGTCTGCCAGCCGCCTCATTGTTTGAGGACTTCCAGGATGTCCGCAAAGGAGACATCATCCGAGGACGACTTGGGGGACCCTTCCGCATCATCAAGATCGGTGTCCGAGGTGAGAGACTCGTCAGGGGAGTCGACGTGCTTCCTCTTGCACTGTTTTTTTCTTGGGGGTTCCTCCGAAGACTCTTCAGGGGGACCTCCAGGAAGAGGGGGACCCCCAATGGGGGTGACCTCAGGCCCCAGAGCTCCACTGTCTTGAGACAGGGGGACTACAAAGGAACCAGTCTCCGTGCCTAGGGAAGGTGCCGGGGAGACGGTGGAGGTAGCCAAAGAAGATTTGGCCAAAACACTCCTCTTGGCTCTAAAGGCCGGACCCCCAGAATCCTGGGAAGGTCCGACCCCCAAAGCCATAACAGCAGACGGCACTCCCGCAGCCGACGCACCGAGAGAGAGGCTCGGAACCGAAAACATCGGTCCCGAAGCGTCACCCCCGGGGCTGACCGAAGAGGTCCGTGTACCGAACTCCGACCCGAAGGCCGGGATAGGAGTAAGGGTTGGAGCCAACCCGGAAACCTCCATCGGCTCCACCAGCACCGAATCCAATGGTGCCGAGGCTGTTGGAGGAGGAACCAAGGCTAAAGGGTGGACCATCGGCTCCGATGCCGACTGGGCTGGAGCCGAAACTAACTTTTAGAAGACTGGAGACTGAAACAGCCTTTGGAGCACCCTGTCAATGTCCGAATCCGACATCTTGGAAGACCGGGAGGAGATCGAACGGGTCCGAGTAAACTTCTCCACCGGCTCCGAAGGACTGGGGGACCGGCTCCGAATTGTCTCGATCAAAATCGGTGCCGAAGGAGACTCCATCATAATTTCCCTCGGTGCCGAAGAGGTCTTCGGCGCCGAAGGGGAAGAGTCTGAGCGGGCAACTCTCATCGGCTCCGAAATCAGTGGAGCCGATGAAGGTGACCCGCCTCTCGAAGCTCCAGCCATCGGCTCCGAAGCCAGAGGAGTCGAGGCTGGAGGCATCGAGGCAGAACGTTCCGCCCTTGGCTCTGAAGTCCGTGGAGCCGATGGAGAAGCCTGCCGAGATTTCTTTGTGGTCGGTTCCGATGGACTGGTCGGAGCCGACGATTTCTTTTTCTTTGAGGGAGAAGAAGAGGAAGATAAGTTCTCTTCAAAAGTAGGTTTGATAAGCCCTTTTAGAATCAATTTGTTTTTCCTCTCTTGGAGGACTCGAGAGGAAATGTGTGACACACGCTACAAGACTCCTGAAGGTGTTTGGGGCCTAAGCAGTACACGCATAGGGAGTGATCGTCCGTTATGGACATCTTGTAATTGCATCGGGTACATTTTTTAAACCCTGAGGGTCTGTGCTCTTTAGACATAATTGCCAACAGTTAGTAGTCACAGGAAAAAAATAAATATAGCAATGTATCTAACCCAGTACAATGGGCTTCGAAAATTTCTCTTCACAGTTAAACAAGAGAAAGCCAACAAATAAATCACACAACGGGAGGGCCAAGAACCCTCTAACTAAAAACGGGTACTTGACCACCTCACAAAACTCACACAAGAAGGCTCACTCACGCGCGAGGGGAAGGCCCCTCTAACTTAAACGGAAACCTTACCCTGAAAGACAAATTTACCACAAAAAATTAATCAGTAAAAGTCAATCATTCACAGCGATAGCTGTTAAAACAGCTTTTGGGTTAAATTTAAGAAAATTCCTGACAGAAAATTCTTAGAAAGAAAGCACTTAGCTCAGCCAAGTTCGAGACCACGTCTTTCCTTGTAAGCGGCAAACGAGATCTGGGGAATTGGTGGTGGTGCATCCTGGGATATAGAATAGCTCAGCCAATAAGAGACTTCGCTCTATAGTATAGCGTGCCGAGTCGGAGCCAAGGATCGGCTCCGAACCCATCAGTACAGAATGTAGGCGAGATAGGATCACATAACATCAACCTTTCATAGGGTAAAACAAAACTCATACAGAATCTTGTGATTAAAAATAAAATAAAATGAAGTAATGCTTGCAACTAAGTATATACAAATATAATATCCATTCCTTAACAGAAAAGGTAGTAAGGAGTACACATCTCTAATGCATACTGAAGAATCAATAATACATGAATAAATAAACAGTGCAACTCAACTAGGAGTCTGCAAAAAGTGGAATTTCAAAGGCGTTTCTAATAAAAGAAATGCTATTTCTAATGTTAAATAACCGAATATGTTTATTTCTGTGTTAAAATTCTAACACAGAAATTGCTTGTCATTTCAACGCCAACAGAATGCAACAACAGTATATAAAAAATTATTATTTATTTATTTTTTTTAAATGTTCCTTGAGCAATGGGTAAAGCACCAAGCTGCGATGAGAACACTTTCTAAGCTTTAGTATGCACAGTTGTAGCAGCCAAAACAAGTCAAAATGCAACTGTTTCAGAAAAAATATGGCAAGGCATTGCGTGGAAGACACTTCTAAATCAAAACAAACAAACCGCTGGATTCACAAAACGGTACTTCATTCAAGAACCATGCAGGTACTAAGCATGCGAAAAAGGCGGATAGCCAAACAAATGAAAAATCAGTTCACAATCGTGCCCATGAATACGACACATTGCTCTGCAAATGAGTTTGTACTGTGTGCGAAAAAGGTAATAAATAAATTAACAGAAGACAAAAGAAAGAAAGAAACACACACTCAAAATCAGTGGTGTATTTAGCTGTGTGCCAGTCATGCCCTGTCTTTTATATAGGGAAAACTGACAGAAAACTTAAAGAGAGAATTTATGAACATACGTACCACATTAGGAAGAAGAGCAACACTAATGCCCTTGCAAGACATTGTAATAACAACCCTTCTCACGCTTTCCTTTTTAAAGTTATAGACCAGGTACTTACAGATGAAAGAGGACGACTCCAACAATTGTTATTAGAAAAAAAGGAACTCATTTGGCAACTTAAAATGAACTCTTACACGTCACCAGGGTTGAACGAAGTTACCTCTTTGACTTGTGTTTTAAAGTTAAGAAACCTGCTAAGATAAGACTTCTTTCATCATTACTTAAACCTCAAGTCTGGTTTTTAAACCTTAATTCACAAATGTTTAACTTGAGAAACATTGGTTTTCTGACCTCTGCAGCGCTTCGCTGTACTTTGACCCTACCTTATTTTATTTTATTTTTATTTTGCATAGTTTCGTTCAGGATTTGTATGTTTTATTTTTGTCAGGTTCTACATTGTAGTCTGACTTGATTTTTGCTTACTTCTAGACACATACACCTTTTTGCATAAGTAACAATGAGATCTTAATGTTTAGACCTACGGTATTTTGAAGTACTAAGTTTACCTATTGTCAATGTCATTGAACACCAACAGCTGTGGATTTACTTAGGTGTGTGTTTCTTTCTTTTCTTTTGTCTTCTGTTAATTTATTTATTACCCTTTTCACACACAGTACAAACTCATTTGCAGAGCAATGTGTCGTATTCATGGGCACGATTGTGAACTGATTTTTCATTTGTTTGGCTATCCGCCTTTTTCGCATGCTTAGTACCTGCATGGTTCTTGAATGAAGTACCGTCTTGTGAATCCAGCGGTTTGTTTGTTTTGATTTAGAAGTGTCTTCCACGCGATGCCTTGCCATATTTTTTCTGAAACAGTTGCATTTTAACTTGTTTTGGCTGCTACAACTGTGCATACTAAAGCTTAGAAAGTGTTCTCATCGCAGCTTGGTGCTTTACCCATTGCTCAAGGAACATTTAAAAAAAAAAAAAAAATTATTTTTCATATACTGTTGTTGCATTCTGTTGGCGTTGAAATGACAAGCAATTTCTGTGTTAGATTTTTAACACAGAAATAAACATATTCGGTTATTTAACATTAGAAATAGCATTTCTTTTATTAGAAACACCTTTGAAATTCAGCTTTTTGCAGACTCCTAGTTGAGTTGCACTGTTTATTTATTCATGTATTATTGATTCTTCATTATGCATTAGAGATGTGTACTCCTTACTACCTTTTCTGTTAAGGAATGGATATTATATTTGTATATACTTAGTTGCAAGCATTACTTCATTTTATTTTCTTTTTAATCACAAGATTCTGTATGAGTTTTGTTTTACCCTATGGAAAGTTGTTTGCTAAAATGTATTTTAAGGGAAACAAACAGTATTTACACTTGATTAGGTACATGAATCTTCACCAAGACATTTTTGGTTACTTTTATCAAGTTCATGTTTCTTTTTTGAAAACTTTTTTATGTTTGACACCCTGTGTACACTAAGTGGACATTTATTTATGCTTTTAATGTAATACAACTTTAAATGTGAAGGTATGTCAGTGGGTTCAATTAAGGCAGCTGTTTGTAATTTTGTAACACACACCCCTTTTTTTGGGTTTTAAATTGTGTTTGATGATTTTTTCCTTTGTCTGAGGAAGTCTTCCTACTAAGGGAGCAAAAGCTTACTTTTACATTTCCTAATAAACCTTTGGAGTTTTACACCTGCTGGTTCGGAACCTTTTGGTTTGTTTTTTGACAGTTTGTTTTTCTTCAGTTTTGGAACTGGATGAATATCCCCCATATCCATGAGGGACGTAACGTGTTTCTGTACCTCTGCCCATTGATTTTGTGGCAAATCTGGCCAACCGTTTGGAATTGGCAAGGTATGGAAATGAAATCTGTATCCCTGGGATATTATGTTTAATACCCACTTGTCCTGGGTTATTAAATGCCAATTTTGAGCATGAAGTGCTAGTTTTCCCCCTAAGGGGGCTGCCAAAATTTAAGTGCTTGGTGATGGCATTGGGAAGTCATTGAGACTGTTTACTGTAGGGTTGTGCTTTATTTCCTCCAGATTTGGAGGTAGAGGCACCCCATTGCTTTGACCTGTAAGAATCCTGTGATTGGTATCTAGAGCCCTTTGAGTGCCTGGATTTGCCCCGTGAAGCTCTGTCGGACACAGGAAAGGACCAATTTTTTAAAGGCCAGTGTCTACTGAATTTTGGTGGCTGCACTTGTAAGAAGTCTTTTACAGTTTGCATAGACTTAAGCTTTGTCTTCCATTTTCTTTAAAACCTCTTCTGCCTTATTACCAAACAGAGTATCATGCTGTAAAGGTGCATCCAACAATTTAGCTTTAACATGATCAGGCAAATTTTGCTTCTTGAGCCAGGCATGCCTTCTAATCACAGATCCAGTAACTGTGGCCCTGCAGGAATCCTCCAAGGAATCAAAACCACATTGCAAAGTATGCTTTCCAACCTGTTCTGCTGCATGCAATAATTCCTGTAATTCTTTATTTTCCACACATTCAGAAATCAACATCATTTTCTGTTTCAATAATCCCATAACATGCTGTTGATATTTAAGCATACAAAACTGGCAGTTTAAGGCCCTAACTGCCAAGGTTGCAGACGTATAAACCTTCTTTCCCCATCTATCCAGCGCCCTGGAATCTCTATCAGAGGGGGTAGGATTCTTAGCTGTTGAGGCCGTTACACCTTTGGGATCCTGTGGGATAGTTTCAGGGTCAGCAGCAGGGTTTTTGAATAACAATTTGTGTGAGTCAGCAACCCTGTAATATCTGTCTGGCTTGCTAGGAGCCAGAGGTAAGGAATCTGGAGTCATGCTTGATTCCGAAAACACATCATCAACAATGTCTAATACAGGAGGTATGGCCAAAGGCCTATGCTGAGGGAGAAGAAGGAAATCCCTAAGCCTCTTTTTTTGATTCTGAGAAATCTTGACTCTCCCAATGAAAATGTTCCCTCAAAGTATGCAAGGTTTCTCCAAAGGAATAATCTTCAGGAGGAGATGCAGATGGGATGGATTCCTCTGCATCTGAATCCTCATAGGGTGGTATAGAAAATTCCTGATCAGAAGAAATAGAAACCTGATCTGAAGATTCATAATCAGTGTCTTGCCTAAGCCTCTTATCGGGGGGGGGGTTTGGGAACCCCTGATCAAGGTAATTAAGTCTTCAGCCATTTTAATCATCTGCTTTTTGGGCATAGCGGCCTGAGCATGTGGCTCATGCATCATTTTTTTTAGCCTTAGAAGATGTTTTTGTCTTTGTTTTTGAAGCTGGCGTCGTTTTTATATAGAAATGCTGAGGCCTGAAGACACCCTAAGAAGCTGGTGCCTGCTCAGCAGCTCCGGACCCATCCGAGGCAGAGACATCCACGGGTACAATACTTTGAAAATCTCGTGGCGTGCCGGACTCCACATGGGTCTCAGTAGAGGCCTGCGACTCAAAAGTGGCAGGTATCAGCGGCTTTGAAAGCGCCTCACTGAGTACCGGTGACTGGCTTAGGAGAAGCTTCGTCGGTTTTGGACCTCGATGGTCTGTCTCTGTCCTTTTCTTTGCTTTTTTGTGAAATCTGGTAGTCGGATTGCTATCCGATGACATTTCAGGGTAGTTACATCTGTTTCCAAAATATTCTGAAGCAAAGATATACCGACGCTTAATAGTGAGTTGGTTAAATCAAGCACAAAACTGACAGCAAGGCACGTTATGATCTGGGCCTAGGCAAGGAATACAGTACAAATGAAAATCCTTATGAGGTATTTGCTTCCCACAAGTAATGCAATTATTAACTTTTACTGACATCGGTATGGAGCAAGAAAGTTTCCCCAACGGGGTACTTAGTTTTAATTAAAGACTTTGGTCTGAAACTCGAATTCAAAAATTTCATGAGTTGGCCGACAGGCACTTGCAAACTGCTTCGGGCACCGCGCAGCAAGAAAGACTAAAGAAAATGGCGTTGGCTGCCTGTTTTATACCCCTGACGTCATGGAAGAGGAGACCAACCGACGCAGGACCCAAGACTTTGATATTCAGGCCGACTGAGGGCAACCTGCCAGCAGATTACCCATATGTAATGACTGCAACAGTGAAACACGAAAAACATCTGGTCTGATTTCCCGATATCCTTTGTTTTGTCAAGACAGAACCTAAGCTGTCTGTGCACATCCAGGTGTGGAAAATCCTCTCCCAAGAGTTCTGCAGAATGGGGGAAAAGCTAGGTAAATGGATGGACTAGTTGAGGTTCAACTCATTTACTACTTTAGGCATAAAGGTAGGGTTGGTGTGGAGAAAGACACTGTCTCTGTGGAACACCAAGAAAGGAGGGGAAGCCATTAAGGCCTGTAGTTCAGAAACCCCTCTGGCTTGAGGTTAGTGCAAGCAGCAAAATAGTTTTCCAGGAGCAAAATTTCAAGAAAGCAGAAGCTGCCAGCTCAAAGGTGGTAAGGGTCAGCTTCTCTATGTTAAGATCCCACGGGGTGCCATTGGTTTCCTGTGGGGGGGTGTATGTGAAGGATGCCTTTTAAGAATTATTTAGCCTCAAATCTGGAAGCTAAAGGAAGAGATAGAGGTAGACAGGCAGAAATAGCTAACAGGTGCACTTTGACTAAAGAGTAAGTTAAGTCAGCATCTATTAATTCACACACGTATCACAGAACCAGAGGGACTTCCACTGTCAGTGGGTCCTGGTTTTGGGAAAGACACCAGACTGAAAATCTCTTCTATTTGGATAAGTAAGATTTTCTTCTATTGGGTTTCCTGGCCTCCTGCAGAACCCTGAGCACATCCTCTGAACCAAATTGTCTAAAACAAATTAAGGCCCTGTCACCCACAATGTCAGCTGAAGGGTAGATAAGTGGGGATGGATTAGAGTTCTTTTGTGTTGTGTGAGAAGGTCCACTCTGTGGGGTAACTTGTGGTGACTGTCCTTTGCTAAATGCAGAAGCAGGAGGAACCAATGCTGTCTTAGCTAAAAGGGGGAGGGGGGTCACCATCAAAATTCCTGGTTTGTCCTGCTGAATCTCCAAGCAGCACTTCTGTGAATTGGTACAAAGCTGATGTATCTCCTGGCTGTGTGCAGATTTTGAAATCTATTCCAAACTGATAAGTATACTTTTTGCAACTTAATTTGCACTGTGCTGTATTTATACAATTGCTTATTATTTATACATTTGCTGTATTGTTTCTGTCCTTTGTTGTCTCCACTGTATTTTTTTTTCAGGGTAGCTCACAAGCTAGTTTCAGGTGTGTGGGGGGGGGGTGGTTGAGCCAGCCCACATCCTAGCTGTTAGTCATTGCCTGAGGTGTATCTTCTTTTTGTAATTCCAGTACAGACTGAATTTCTGTGAACTGGTGCAAAGCTGATAGACCTCCTGGCTGTGTGCAGAGTTGGAATCTATTCTAAACTGATAAGTACATGTTTTGCAACTTAATTTGCAATGTGCTGTATTTATACATTTGTTGTATTGTTTCCCTCCCACCCTCCTTGTTGGTATCTCTTATACTTGGTGACTTTGCAGTTGCCCACCCCTACTGTAAATTTCATAAGGTACACTCCCCCCAGTCTAGTGTCATTAGCTCACTGTACCTATTACAGAGAGGACATTGGAGAAGGCCAATCCATTTAGTTTCTTATGCTTGAATTATCTTCTGCTCCTCCTTTCCACTTTACTAACAAAAAAAAAAACTTTGATAGAATCTCCCTGTGTTCTGACTGAGTGTGCTTCTCATCTGGTAATTATATTGTTTGGCACTTTTTAACTGTTCAGAGTTGAATAAAATAACTGAATTCAGTTCAGAATCCATTTTGAATAAATTGCATTTATTTACACTGTATTTGCTTTAATACAGCTACACACTCAAGTGTGCTAGCTTGCACTCCACTTGAATTGTTTTTAGTGCTGTTTCAGCTACTTTTCTGTATTAAAAAAATCTAAGCTTGTTTCTCAGCTTTCCTGTAACTAGTCTAGCCCAGATACAGATTTGCTATATCCAGAACTGTGTGTAAGCTTCTGAGCCCCCCCCCCAAGCCTTTCTGTGTTGGGGGGAGCCTTCTAGCTTATCAGTGGGAGTGGT
This sequence comes from Protopterus annectens, assembly GCF_019279795.1. Taxonomy (NCBI): domain Eukaryota; kingdom Metazoa; phylum Chordata; order Ceratodontiformes; family Protopteridae; genus Protopterus; species Protopterus annectens. Next base: position 162,094,662 of record NC_056747.1, on the reverse strand, counting down.
AAGCACTAGGTACCCTACCTACCACAAGAGGAGAGGTTTCTGGCCCAGAAATTGTAGTTTATTGGCCGTTAAGGCAGTTTTTCCATCTCTTTCAACTTTCTGGTTTAAAAACCCACATTTGCGCTTGCTTCCTGCCTTTCCTGTAACTAGTCTAGTCCAGATACAGATTTGCCCTATCCAGGACTGTTTGTAGGCTTCTGAGTGGTGCCAAAGTCTGCTCGTTCTCTCTTCTCCTGCACTTTTTTTAGCTTATTAATCTACCACTTCACTAGATTTCTTGTAGCAATTATTGTAGCACACAACTGACCCTGGGAACTACCAACCAATAAGCCTGACCAGTCTGATCTGTAAGGCTATGGAGCGAATTATGGAACTCATAAATGGAGAGATTGGGAATCTCCAGTCGCTGGACCCCACACAATTCGGCTTCGTCAAGGGCAGATCATGCCTCCTGAACCTGGTGGATTTCTTTGAGACAGTTACTCAGGCTATAGATAAGGGAAAGGAGGTACACATGGCTTACCTTGACCTTGCTAAAGCATTTGAAACCATTCCCCATTCAGGTATTACAGCTCACCAACCTGGGCATAAACCCTTACGTCACAAGATGGATCACAAACTGGCTCTCAGACAGATCCCATAAAGTAAGAGTAGCGGGATCTATGTCTGAATCCAGACCAATAACGACTGGTGTGCCTCAGGGCTCTGTCCTGGGGCCCTTCCTGTTTGGCATATACTTCTCAGAAGTGCAGGCAAGCATGGAAGGGCTTTGGCTGACTAAGTTTGCGGACGACTGCAAACTGGGTGCTATAACAGAGACTCCGGCCGACATTGAAATCCTCCAGAAGGGCCTAAATGAGACTGATGCATGGTGTTAAAGCCATGGTCTCAAGCTAAATGCAAAAAAATGCGTAGTAATCCCCTTTGGAAAAAACAAGAGTACCCACAAACTACAACATAGGAGGTAATCCCCTGAAATCTGAAGAAGAAATAAGGGATCTAGGGACCCAAGTAGATAGTCAGCTTTCCTTTGATAACCATGTTGCCAAAGTGGTTAGAAAATCCTTCTATGTGACCCATCTGATCACGAAAGGGTTCGCATCAAGATCTAAGGATGTAATGGTGCCCCTCTACTCTTCCCTCATCAGACCCATTATTGAGTACACTGCACCAAATGGAATGTACCTGGCTAGACATCTCCAGCAGCTGGAGAGACCACAGAGGTACCTAACCAAGAGGATTACTGGCCTCAAACAGTTGCCCTAGGCAGCACGATTGAAAAAGCTAAGACTGTTCTCTGTTGCATACCGCTTTCTCAGAGGAGATCTCTGTCTAACGTACAGAGCCATGTCCAACCCAGAATTGCTGAACATGCTCGATCTTAGCAAAACCAAATCTACTCGAGCTATACGCTCTAGGGATATAAACCTCAACACAACAATGAATAGAACATGCTGGAGGGATAGATTCCCTTCGCAGAGACTTCCCTTACTATGGAACAGCGTCCCGATCTACATAAGACAGAGCCCCTCACTATCACTCTTCAAGAGGAACCTTGATGAGTGGATGGGTAACAAAGTTCACACCGGGGATCACACCAATAGCACTACTAGATAGAGGCAAGGGTACTAGCTGCTAGTACAAGGGTCTAGGGAACTACTAAAGAGGCGGTGAATACCGCACAACGTGGCTGGGCTAATATATGCCTTCGGGCAGACAGCCCAGTACCAACCTATGAACCTATAAAAGTGCTACCAGCACTAAATGTTCTACAAGGAAACAGGTCTAGTACTTATTATTAATGTCCACGCTTGCAGATATGTCTAAAGGTCAGTTCACTGTGCTTTCTCCTATTAACCTGGTGAACTTGGGCATCCTGAGGCAATGCAGCAACTGCCTCATGTATACTGACAACCCTCTCCTCTTACCTCCCAACACTCAGACTTGTGAGACATGCACTTACATATCCAGACTGGAAGCCACAACCTCTCCAGCCAAGACCGAAATAGCTGGTCAAGAGGGGAATGCCAGCACTTGAACCATACCACATGGCACACACAGCCTTCCAGAACACACACCAGCACTGCCTTCACATAAAACCACACACACACACACCTTCGCGGAGGCTCTCAATAAAAATCTACCCAAACAGCAGAGACCTCCAAGGCAGAAACGCACTCGACCACCGTAACACAACACTAATCACAAGACACATAATTCTCCTAAACAGTGTGCCACTCAACCAAAACCCTAAGGAAAAACAGCATGCCCAACACACTGGTCATAGGTGACTCAATAGTGAGGCACACTTATGTCCCACTCACTAGGATGAATAAGGAGAAAGTAACAGTCAGGTGCCTGTCAGGCACCAGGATCCACCACATAACGCATGCACTCAGGTCCCTCAACAGATACACATATGACTCTGTCATTGTACATGTGGGTGTGAATGACCTGAGATGTACCTCCCTGGACTACATGAAAAGAGACATGGAGGAGGTCTTGGATTATGTAGCCCAGGAGGGTATGACCTTAGCCCTGAGCAGCATCCTACCATCACCCACAATGATACTACAGTACAAGCAGAAAATGATTGATTTCAACAATTGGCTAAGTTTCTGCTGTCATCCTAAGGGGATCCAATATCTGTCTGCCTGGGATGACATGATTGACACACCTCGATGCTTTGCCAGAGATGGCCTGCATCTGTCACCCCAGGGCTTCCGGATACTGGCCAAGGCTCTTGCCACCCCTACAGTGCCTTTTTTAGGCAGTGTTCCAAAGACAAATTACCACCGTAACAGCTACAAACAAATGCAATCTGGGGGTCATGCTGCTAAACGCTAGACGTCTAAATCTCAAAATGCACTCGCTCAAAGCACTCCTTGAAATGGAGAACATAGACATTTGTGCAATAACAGAGACCTGGTTCCAGGCAGCAGAAAGCACCCCTGCACTACCAGGGTATAACTCATTCCACACCTTTCGGCCCCAGAACTTGGACCGAAGTTCCAAAGGCGGTGGTGTTTCCATATTCATAAAGGTTGCACACATCCAGACTGGTAGCCCAGCGTAATGCATCTGAGATACTTCAGGTGCAGCTAACATTGGGTAAGACAATGATTCAGGTCGTAGCCTACTATACGTCCCCAACCATGTCCCAAGACTCACACTCCATGCTCCTAAGCACCCTGGAGAATATTAGGGTCCAACCTAACACTCTCATACTGGGTGACTTCAAATACCCCTCCATTAACTGGGAAAACAACTCATGTACCAATACACTTTCCCAACATTTCCTGGAATTCATTAATTCCAATGCCCTGGGCCAGCTCATTCTTCAACTCACTAGAAGTAGCAACATCCTTGATCTGGTCATTACTAACATGGGTGACCATTGCTCTACACCAGTAGTCAACTCCTCCCTGGTTAGATCAGACCACAATCTAAATCACCTTGGAAATCCAAATCCCTCCCCCCGCAAAGGTAACAACCAAGAAAAACTTCTCCAAAGCTAACTTTGGGCTCCTAAAAACAGAGGTGGCCAACTCCACGGCACCCATGCAAATGGAGAATAGTTGCATGACTGCCAAATCATACACCAATGCACTGCATGAACATGTACACAAATGCATGGATCTCACCATACCCAAAAGAATCAAGATGCTCTCTTCCAAAAAAAAGGAAGCCAATCTGGTGGTCTCCTGCCATAGCTAGCTATGAAAACAGAATTGCAGCAGATAGTAAAGACAACCCACTAGGCATTCTATAGTTATGTAAAGAATCTACACGGCAATACCCAGATTTGCTCCAAGTTACTACACAATGGTACCTCCTCTACAGAGCCAACAGATATTGCCAATATACTGGCAGACAGATTCTCAATCTCTCCGCACCACACGCTCCAGAGACCTCAACTTCATTACCACAATCAATAAAACATGCTGGAGGGACAGGTTTATAACCCAGAGACTGCCCATGCTATGAAATAGACTTCTCATACATGTCAAGCAGAGCACCTCAATGCACCTCCAAGAGAAATCTTGATGAGGGGATAGAAAATAGAAAATTCACCCCAGGGATCACTTCAGTGGCTTTACTCGACAGAGGCACTGGGAACTAAGGTTGGGTGGCACGATGCCAGGGTACTCCTAACGGCTAGGCTTGTAAAGGCACCAGGGCCATTAGCCTAGTACACACCTATGACAGGAAGGGGAGGGAATGTATAAAGAAACATCCCCATTCCATGAAAAGCTGAGGGCGTCCACCTTCTAGTCCAGAGGATGAGGATGTCTGGCACAAAATCGTGGAAGCTGTCTGTTCATGGGGGATGCAGAAAAGTCTACTTGTGGAGTACCCCTATCTGTGGATAATGTCCAGGAACACTTACCTGTGAAGCATCCATTTGTGGGATCGTATTTCAGATCTACTCTGTTACTACATTTTGACTGTAGGGGATATACACAGCCTGGAGGAGAGTTTGAAGTTTGACAGCCAATTCCTAGACTTGTAGAGCTAGTTTGCAAAGGAGGTAAGACTTTGTCCCTCCCTGTTTGTTTACATACTAGAGAACAGTCATGCTGTCTGTGAAAACTTTTAGAGGGCCTGGGATGAAGAGGGTCTAAAGGGCCTTGAAAGACTGCCTTCATTTCTTTTATATTGATGTGTTCCGTTTTTTGAAAGGGGGCCACGTCCCTTGTGCTTTTATGGAGCCGAAAGCTGCTCCCCAACTTGTCTCTGAGGCATCTGTGAGCATCTCCTGAACCAGTGGTAAAGGATGAAGTGGGATACCTGGATTGGCAGTTAGCTGTTGAATCCACCAGGATATTTCCCTCTTCAGCCAAGGGAGAAGTGGAACTGGAAACTCTAAGGGGTGTAGATGTTGCATCCACACTGGTTTCAGTAAGCGTTGTAGTTTCCTCATGAGTTTTACCAGGGGAAGCATTGGGATGGTGGATGCCATGAAGCCCAGGGTTCTAAGAAAAGTCTTGGCTATGATGCGAGTCAGTGGGATGGGGCTTTGGAAAAAGGAAATGAGCTCCTGAGCCTTTTGAGTTGGGAGGGAGACCTTTATAAGGTCAGTTTGTAGCCTGCATCCCAGAAACATCTGGCCCTTGGTTGGGAAACAGCAGATTTCTGGAAGTTGATTTTGAAATCCCAGAGATTGTAGGATGGAGATGAAATTTAGATTGTGTTCCAGTGCTTCGGGACTGACTGCTTGAAAGGGAAGGTTGTCCAGGTTTGGGAAGACCTGTATATCTTGAAGTCTGTAGTATGCAATTACTGTGGCTAGACATTATGTGAATACCCTTGGGGCAGTGGAGAGACCAAAAGGCAAGGCAGAGAACTGTAGGTGCCAGGAAGCCACAGAAAATCTTAAGTACCTCCTGTAACTGGGATGAAAATGTGTAGATGAGCATCCTTTATGTCTATGGAAGCCATGTAGGTTTTGGGATGATTAGGAGTAAAAGAGTTTGTACATTCTAAATGTGGACACTTTCAGGAAGGTGATGAGGTGGGAGAGGTCGAGGATGGGTCTCCATGTGCTCTCTTTCCTTGGTGCCAAAAACATCCTTGAAAAGAAACCTTTCCCTTTGACTGGATGGTACTGGTTGGATGGTGCCTTGATCCATCAAGTCTTGTAGCACTTTTAGGAAATGAGGCAGTTAGTCTCTGGGATGTTGAGGGATGCCCCCTGAAGGGCAGGAGGGAATTCCATACCATGAAGTTGCTCTTTTTTATGATGGAGAGCACCCAACCATCCTGTGTTGTTTTCCCACACTGGAAAGGAAAGGAGGGTGTTTGGGGTCCATATTGTCAGATGGACCCTAGTCTGTCTGGAAAGGACTGTTTTTGAGGTGGGGTTTGTAGTGGAGTCCTAAGGTGCCAAGGTCTCTTGCCAGACTTTTTTTGATTTGGCTGGAAGAGGTCGTGACTGCCTTCTAAAACATTGGTTTAGGATAGTTCCTTTGGAATTTTGGTACAGGGAACACCAGCATGTGTTTTAGTTCCGTCATCTCTTTTCCCTTCTCATGTAAGGTTTTGAACAATTCTGCAGCAGCAGGGCCAAACAGAGATGAAATGTCTAGAGGGGGCATCCATGAGTTTGGACTTAATGTCCCCTGGTAGATGTTGCGGTCTCAGCCAAGCAAATAGTCTCAGGATCAAGCCTGTGGCAGCTGTCCTACTGAAGCCTCCACAGCATCGTAGCAACATTTTGTGGTGTTTTGGGCCACTTGAAAGGAAGCTCCAATCATGGATGATGCCAAATATTTATTCTTTGAGTTTAGCATATGAGAAATAATCTTAGAACATTGGGACAGGATTTCCAAGGTATACTTAGCTATGCGTGTCTGACAATTTATAGCCCTAACAGTGAGGGTAGCAGAAGTGTATACCCTTTTTGCCCATCCTCTCCATATGTGTGCTGTCTTTGTCAGGGGGATGCAGGGTAGTAGAGGGAAGCAGCCTAGAAACCTTATCAGAAATCGCAGTGATAACAGAAGGGGCTTTGAACAAGAACTTACAGTCCGCTGGCACCTTGTAGAATGTCTGGTCTCTTAGGTGCGGGGAGCTGTGAGTCAGGAGCTTTACTGGAGAATTCAAAAACATCTAAGAAGGCAGATAGGACTGCAGGGACAACTGAGGGACTAGGAGTGTCTATCTGAAGTAGTTCGTAGTAACTTTTGTGGACCTTCTTAAGGTCTTATTAAAAGTAAATTTCCTCCATTAGAGAGTCAGTGCCTTTGGAATCCTCTTCCGGGGAAGCATAATCCATTAGTAAGGGGATCTGTGAGGAGTATGCTAAAGACTCAGCCTTTGAAGACTCTTCCTCCTCAGAATAAGCCTCTTCCCTAACCCTTTTCTGTGGAGAGGTAACCCAGGGTGTGGCCGGGATTGAAACACCAGAAAAAGGCCTGAGAGAAATGAGGGCATTAAAAATATCCTGTGTAAAATTTTTCCAATCCTGAAGTGGATCAGAAGTTGGTAATAAATGCTTTGTTTTTTTTTTCATTTTAGTATGTAGTTCTACTCCAACGTCGGTGGACCAGACATAGGCCTGGTTTCTACAATGTCAGAATCCACGTCCTCCCTAACTAAAATTTGGGAGATTCCCCTAGGGCTCTCAGTGATCACTTGTCTAGGCTCCCCCTAGACATCCTACTGCGTTACCTCCAAGGATGTGCTATCATCCAGCTCCAAGACAGTCTCCATTGCAGGCTCGGCCTGTGTTTCAGACATAGGGACTGAGTGTTTTTCCAGGCTAGCAACTGCCCTGGGAGACCCATCTACCACTGGAGTTGCAGAAGTTTCAAGCCTAGGATTTTTGGCCTTCCACTTAATAAGCGACTTGGCCTCAGAGTCTGCAGAACCCACTATAGCACTCATGAGGAGTTTCAGGCACTGATTCTCTAAATAAATGTAAAGGGAAGCTAACTTACTTCTCAAGATTTTGTGCAAGAATGCCTGGAAGATCAAACAAGATCTGTGGTCGTGTGTAGGCCTGAGACAGAAAAGCCACTGCTAGTGGTTATCTTTGTATGGAATCCAACATCCACAAGAACATTTGCCTTCTTGGATGACATTAAACCTAGCCACAATGAAAAAGGTAGAAAAAGGATTCCCCAATGGGGCACTTATCTGAAATGTTGAGATAACCACTTTGGCAAGCAGACTGTACATATGGGTGAAGCATCTGGACTGGCAGCAAAGTAGTTCTGAGGAGGGTGCATGTGTACATCACTTTTATGGCCGATGTATGACAGCAGCCTACGTGTGACATACCATGCACCTCTGGTAGTAAAAGTCTTTTGTATACTGGCTGACATCAGCTCATTGAGGCAGGCAACTCCCTCGTGTTAAGAATACTACAACAGAGGAATAGCAGGACATCTCAGACTTCAAATTAGGCTGCAAAACTCTGCCATACTGCTTAGCCAGCATTTCTTTCCTAAAGAAAATCTAACTGTTGTAGCTTGTGCCAACAGTGTAGAGACCATGGACCAAAAGATAGCTTGATTAGAAGCTCAGGTGTTTGATGGTGCAGCCAGGGAGGATGGAAGTGCCCATCATATGGGGCACAAGGTAGTACTCTCCAGCTTGTGCACCTGCTGTGTAGATGCAGGGAGCCTGGTCAAGGACATAGGAGTAACTGCCCAAGATGGTGATGGTAGTCTTTGTGAATACATGTGGACGAATGTGCATGTGTAGATAAAAGGTATAGGAAGTCCTTGTGGTGATATAAATGCTCATCACCAGCAGGGGAAGGATTAGACCATGCAACATAAAAATGCTCTCATAACCAGTGCTGGAAAAGATACAAACTACAATGTATGCCTTTATAGTGGTGCCTCAGACAGCTCTCAAGGTAATGGATTCAGTGATGCCTCACCACTTTGGAAACAAATGAGCACTCAGCAGCTTGACTGTCATCAATAGGTACAGGAGAAATAGTACACAATAAAACTCTGAACAATAGGTGAAAAAATATGAAGGATTAAGTCAAGTCTGTTTTCATTGATTTTGCCTCAAGTGGCACTACTTTCTGAATCAATGTAATTGGAGGAAATGATGCATATTAAATATATTTCTACTTTCCACTGACTCAAGACCTATGTTCCAAGTCAAAGGGTAAAAATACAGACATGAATTCCTCATCATTGTAGAAATCCACTTTTACTGCTCCCCAAAGGGAAGAAATCTCCTTAAAGACTCATAGGGAACTGCCATTTGTAGGTCAGATACATCTGCTCAGAAAATCTGCCATGTAAATCTGTTCTCCAAGTAGGAGGAAAGCTGCAAAACACAGGTTGCATTGGACTGCCCACTGCCAAATCAGCATTAGTTCTAAATGCAGTTCATAAGGACTGGTGCTACCATGATTGCTGAGAAACCACATTTTTTTCACCTTACTGACCTAAATGAGCTCTGGACTGAAGTTAGATGGTCTGAAGAGCTCCAACAACCCCAGATATTGCGCTCATCTCTCAAGTTGACAGAGAGGTATAGCTGTGCAGCCCTGAACCCAGTCATCTAAATATACTACCATTGCATGTCTTTATTTATTGTTTTGTTTTTTTCCAGAGAGGTTCCTCCATCCCCCTGCCCCACCTACTGCACCATGATCCTATCCACTCTCCTGGGAGGCAAGGTTTGTTGAAGCTGGGGGTAGCCATCTTTTGTGTGCTGGGTTAAGACCAAAGTTTTTCTTTATGAAGCCTTAGTCTTCATCTGGGTATGCTTGATCACATTCAAAGGGTTGGAGTGCAATGGGCTTAAGGATTAGCCATGATGCATAACCACCCTCACAGACAACCCCTCTGAAAGTCCAAACACTGTTCATAATTGGGTTGCTGGGTCCTTGTACATAGTTTGTATGAACTTTAATGAAGCTTCCGGCACTTTGAACCATCAATGAACTGCCCAACTCAACTTGCTTGGGACCTTGTCATAGGATTTCTTCATATCAACAAAACCCCATCTTAATTTGTTTTCTGATGTCCAGCTTTTCCATTGTCTGCCTCACTGCAAACAATCGGTCAATTACTCTGTATACTGATCTGAATCTGAAATGTTCAGCTTCCGTCTTACTTTCTATTACTGTGGGTCTTCATTTATCATCAGTCCCCTTCTCCAGCATTTTCAAGTAGTGTGACAAGAGGCTGCCAAGCTCTGCATACCTGCAGCTGTAAACATCCCCTCTCTTTTTATACACTGCCACTAGAATGCTTATTTTCCAATCATCTGGGATAAACCTCTGAAACCATATTGCAGTGAGTACCTTTGCTATATGCTTCTTCCTCAACACATCCAACATCTCGATCCTACCCAAACCAAAACTAATCACACAAACATGGCAACCAGTAAAAGAACCAGAATTTTATTCCATTAAGTGCTTTTTTCTGTTTTAAAACTAAAGATGAGAACAATGTTCTGTTTAAGCATATGAAAGTTTGTTCTTTTAAGAAGTTTTATTTTACAGTTTTGGATAGTGCCCCTCCTGATTACAAGGATTGATATTATAAAAATTATCTTGAAAAGAAAAATATTATGGCAAATTAAGCTACAAGCGTGCAAGTTCCTAGGGCTTAATGACATCAAGTGTTTTCTAAGAGACAAAAAATTATGTCAAATAGAATTTATGTTCATATATTACGATTATATAGGGCTCTAGGTGATTCGGTCATTTTGACTAATATCACCAAAATGTGCATGGGGAGTTACCACTGATAAGTTGGCTGTGGACCCTGCCTACTCCAACCTATGCCAGGGACCCATGCTAATAGTGGGAGGGGTATATGTGCCCCTTTTGGACAGTGTGTGCCACCATAAAGCCCAGCAACCCTGGGTCAATAAACTTCTAGTTGCCCACTCTGGGTTACCTGGCAAAAGCTGGACGTAAAACCAATCAACCTGCCAAACATGAAATGAGAATTGCTACACAATGTAGGTTCACAGACAGGGCACAGCTTGGAAGTAGATGACATGATACAGAGGAGGCTGGATAACCTATGTATCCAAGAGACAAGATGGAAGAGCAATGCAGCAACGCCACTTGGCTTGGGATCCACAGTATATTGCTCAGGAGGAGGACAAGCTAGAAATGGTGTGGGAAATGTGGTGAGTGGCTTCAGAAGGCAGTGAGGGATAAGAAGAAGTTATGTACTCGCCATAACGTTCCATCTAAGTAGATAAACTTCATTTGTCAGCAACCTGTGGGTATCGGATCCGACTTCGGATCCGAGCCGGCAGTTTTCAACAGCTCAGATCCGGGCTCCTAGCTCCTCCCCCTACCCATAAACCCCTGCCAACCCTGACTGACCTCAGATTAAGTTTGCCCCCAAGCAGCAACTGCTACAGATTTATCAATTTCAAAGATCATCTCTGAAGGCAACAAATGTGAACAATCGAAGGTCAGGGGGAGGGAGGGGGGGACGGTTGCTGACAAATGAAGTTTATCTACTCAGATGGAACGTTATGGTGAGTACATAACTTCTTAATCTGAAGTAGCTAACTTCATTTGTGCAGCAACCTGTGGGACAGAGTCCCCAGCTACCTGAATCTTGGGCGGCCATCATGGAAGGATGTTCCGGAGCACTGCAGAGCCAAAGGATGCTCTCCCTCTGGAGATCATATCCAGCTTATAATGGTTGATAAAGGTATGAGATGAGGCCCAAGTGGCAGCCGAACAAATATCATCTAAAGGAACCCTGGATCTAAAAGCAGCAGAGGTAGACATAGATCGGTTAGAATGGGCACAGACTCCCTGAGGAGCGGGCCTACCAGAACTTTCATAAGCCAAAAGACTACATTGCGAGATCCATCGAGACAATGTAACTTTGGATACCGATTTACCCAAATTCATTTTGGCAAAGGAGACTAACAACTGGTCGGATTGCCTATGACCAGATGTCCTGTGAATATAGAATCGAAGTTGTCTATGCACATCCAACGAGTGTAATTTGTATTCTCCTTTGTTGTGATAGCTGGGAAAGAAGACTGGCAGATTAATGGACTGGTTGATATTAGATTCGGAAGCAACCTTAGGGAGAAAGGAGGGATTGGTCCTGAGGTAGACTCTATCCTTGTGGAAGGTTAGATATGGGGGTTTGACACAAAGGGCCTGAATTTCAGAAACTCTTCTAGCAGAGGTGATGGCGACGAGAAAGGCCGTCTTCCAAGACAAATACTTGAGTTCCACTGAAGCTGCAGGCTCAAAGGGGGGGAGCTGTCAAAGCCTGAAGCACCAACGACAAATCCCACGGAGGTACCACTTCCTTTACCGGAGGTCTGAGCAGGAAGGTGCCCTTCAGGAAGGTCTTGCACAGCTTAGAAGTGATCAAGGGACGCAGATCATGTCCGACATGGTAGTGAGAGATAGCTGCTAGTTGAACCTTGACAGTGGAACAGCTAGCTCCCTGGTGAAATAATCCTAATAAGAAGTCTAGCGCCACAAGTAAAGGAGCTGTGAGGGGATCCAAGTTTTGACGTTCTGCCCAGATAGAGAAACGTCTCCATTTGCTGCTGTAAACCTTCCTAGTAGAAGGCTTGTGGGCTGCAACTAGAATAGCTTTGACTGGGGAAGAGATGCCGGAAGTCCTGGCTAGGAGTGGAACTGGAGCAACCAAGCTGTGAGCTTGCGGCTGTCCAGGTTCGGGGTCGGGAGACCCAGAGGGTGGGAGATCAGATCCGGCGGGGGATCTAGAATCCAAGGAGGATTCACCAGATGAGACCAAAGGTAAGGAAACCAGGTTTGACGAGGCCAGAATGGGGCAATGAGGATAATCCTTCTCCCCAACCGGCTGTCTTTCTATAGAAACTTTAGCATCAGGGGGAGAGGTGGATAAGCATAAAGCAGACCGGGAGGCCAAACATGCACCAGAGCGTCTCTCGGGGATTCCCCGACTTGAGGAATTAAAGCGAAATAGCTGTTGCATTTGGTGTTTGAGGGAGAGACGAAAAGATCGCAACAGGGCTGCCCCCATTTGGCAAAAATCTGATTCGCTACGTGCGGATTGAGAGACCACTCGTAAGGGGAAAGGATGGTGCGACTGAGTTTGTCCGCCAGGATGTTGGACCGTCCCAGAATGTGCGTTGCAATGAAAAAATGGTTGGTGGAGATCGCCCATTCCCACACTCTCATGGCCTCTCGACAGAGCGGGTAAGACCTGGTTCCCCCTTGTTTGTTGATGTACCAGACAACTGACATGTTGTCCGTCTGGATCGCAACTGTCCCTACAGGAAGAAGGTTCTGAAGTGCTTGCAATGCTAATAGCACTGCCCTCATCTCTAGGACATTGATATGCAAAGAGGTCTCTGCATCGTTCCAAGTGCCTTGGACAGTCCTACCCGAAGAGTGCCCCCCCCACCCGAGGCAGGAGGCGTCCGTGGTCACCGTGGCCAGGGGAGGGGCCATAGAGAAGGGGAGTCCCGTGTGGAGATCCAGAGATTGCAGCCACCACACGAGAGCCCTCTTGCAAGCCCTGCTGAGGGAAATGGGATGACTCAAGAGGGTAGTGTAGAAAAGACCACTGGACTTGGAGGGTCCACTGTAAGACCCTCATGTTCAGACGTGCCATAGGTAACAAGTTGATTGCCGCTGCCATTGAGCCTAGAGCCCTCAGGACCAATTCCGCCAGAGAAAATGAAGATAGAAGGATAGCCCGCACATGAAACCTCAAGGTTCGAAGTCTCTCTGGGGATAAGAAGGCTACAAGATTGATTGTGTTTAACCTGGCCCAGATGAAATCTATGACTCGGGTCGGGGTGAGAGCAGATTTGTCCATATTTATTGTGATCCCTAGCCAGGGAGCAAGGCGAAGAAAATAATCCCTGGCTGTACAGAGTAGATGCCTTGTCGAGGCGGTCAGGAGCCAGTCGTCCAGGTACGGGAAAACCTGTATTCCCTGGAGCCTCAGGTGGGCTGCTATCACTGCTAACACTTTGGTAAACACCCTGGGGGCTGAGGTGAGACCAAAGGGGAGAGCCCTGAATTGATAATGACTGGCCCCTAGCCGGAAGCGGAGAAACCTCCCGGATCGTCTGTCCATTAGAATATAATAGTACACATCCTTGAGGTCTATCGAGCACATCCAATCATTCTTCCGTAATAGAAGGAGAACAGATTGAAGAGTGACCATCCGGAACTTTTCTTTGGTTACGGACAGGTTCAAAAGGGAGAAATCGAGGATTGGTCTTAATTCCCCCGTCATTTTTGGCACCAAAAAGAACCTGGAGTAAAAACCCCATCCGAGCTGGCCTGGGGGGACGTGTTGGATGGCTCTTTTTTCTAGGAGCTGCCAGATTTCCGCAGCTGCGACCTCCCTCTGATCGGGTGGGACATCGAGGAGGTGTTTGGGGAAGAGAAGAGGGCAAGAGAAGGGGATCTGGTAACCTCTGGATATGATTCGAAGCACCCAGCGGTCTGTCATGATGGACTCCCAAGCTGCCAGGTGCCTCGAGAAATGCCCCCCGACTGCCTCCAGAGTGGGGCAGTCGGGCAACCCTTCAGGGCTGTTGTGTGGGCCGGTCAGAGAAAGGTTCGCTGGACCCAAAGTTCTTCGGGCCCCCTCTGCCTCTAGGGTGGCGTCCTCCCTGTCCTCCTCTGCCGCGGAAGGACTGGGGGTCCGGAGCGGATTGAGACTGTTGCGACTTCCGGAACCACATCTTCTTCTGTCCCTTTTGGTTCTTGGAGAAGGACCTCTGGGGAGCAGAGAAGCGGACTCCAGTGGCAGACAATGTCTTCCCGTCCTTTTCGCTCTGGACCAAGGTGTCGCGAACGGTTTTCCCAAATAGGGCAGAACCATCAAAAGAGGCATTTGTGAAAGACGCCTTGAAGGGATCAGCGAAATCACAATGCAGAGCCAGGCCTGACGCCTCATGACGAGACCTGCTCCGCTGGCTCTAGCTGCTCCTTCTGTGGCATGGGATAGTAGCCGCATAGAGGTATTGGAAATGGACCTAAGAGTGGCCATACGGGTGGCGTACAACTGTTTGTCCTCCGCCGACATGGACTCCGGGGGCAACGCAGCGTATTCCTTAATAAGATCCTGCTGCAGCCGAACAACGTGTGCCATGTAGTTCAGTGACCTCACCGAGAAGGACGCTGAACTAAACACCCGCTTCCCTAGGCGGTCCATCGCTCTGGACTCCTTGCCCGGGGGGTGGACCGAGGGGCTCTCCTGAGCTAGTTCCCTCTTAGTGGCCACCGCCATCAACATGGCATCTATGGGGGGACCCTTGCTCCAATGGGGCTTGTCGGCAGGGGGACGGAGGATCCTGTCAGGGCGCTTCAGGACTGGCTCCACAGTGTCTGGCTCCTTCCACGCCCTGGTGGCAATCAGGTCCACCAGGGGGTCGGCCGGAGGGGACACCCAAGAGGTAGAAGGGCCTGCTTCAAATGCCTCCAGGAACACGGCTTCGTCCGAGGTCGGCTTTGGGGCAGACCACCCCCCTCTGATCCTGAGCATTTCCATGATGTCCCCAAAGGGGACAACCTCGGGGGGTGACCTTGGGGAGCCTTCCCCTACCTCCAAATCCGTGTCTTTGGTCAAGGACTCAGGGGAGTCCAAGTGCCTCCTCTTGCACTTCCGCTTGTGGGGGATCTCCTCGGGGGGGGCTGTCCGATGAGGCCTCACCAGCAACATCCCGTTCCAAGGGAACGACCTGGGACATTGAAGCAGGCTGTCCCTGGGGCTGGGTGATGGAAGTCGGACCCAACAGAGAAGGAGTGCGGGGTGGAGCTGTGGCAAGGACCAGGGGCCTGGAAGCAGTCGACAGAGCCCTCTCCACCACGTCGAATGCCGAGGGAGAGCCGCTCTCTCTGGGATCCGAGAGCGGGCCCTCACTCGGATCCGACAGGTGGATTGGGGCCGGCACCAAAGCAATCGGATCCGAAGGCCCAGTATGCTCCGACCTGGACGGCGCCGAAGGCATACTGAAACCCTCGGATCCGAAGCTCAGCCCTCGGCTCCGAGAGCTCGGATCTGACAAAAACGGACCCGACAGGCTCGAGGGAAGAGTCGGCACCGAAGTACCCAAGACTGTTGGCGCCGACCCACCCCCGGTTCCAAGGCTGCCCGGCTCCGAACCCGGGATGCGGGACGGAGAAGGAGCTATCGGGGCAAAGAAAGGGGTCGAGCTCCCCCCCAGAGGGGGGGGAGGCAGGAGCACTCCATTCTGCAGTTGGGCCTGGAGGAATCTTCTCATCATCCGGTCCAAATCTGCATCGGAAAGGCTGTGAGTAGATCTCGATGAGGCCACCGAGGCGGGACGTCAGTGCCGCCTCAATGACCTTGAAGGAGATCGGGTCTCCTCCTCCTCAGGGCCCGGTGAAAAACAGGGGGACCGGATCTGAGGAGGAGGAGACCGGGAAGCCCTGGAGGGAGAAGACTGCTTAGCTGGGGGGGGGAGCCGAAGCAGAGGCCTCGGCCCTCCGCTTGTGGTGCGCCTCCCTCTCCTCCGGGCCTACAGCGGGAGGTTGAGTCCCAGAGAGGCAGGAGTGGTGGCCGCTGAAGTCACGTAGGTAGCTACGTTAGGACTGGAGGCCGAAGTCGAATCTGGGGGCAAGAGACCCGCCAGGATCAGCTTGGATCTCCAGTCCTTGAGTGCCCTGGGGTTGAACGCAGCTCAGATGGTACACCCAGAGGAAAGGTGTCCAACCCAAGGCACAGAATATACAGAGTGTGGCCATCAGCCGGTGAAAGCTTATTGCCACACTCAGTGCACTTCGAAAAGATAGGTTTTGGGGCCTCAGACATTTTTAAACTAAAGAAACACACATGCTAGGCCCCAACACACACACAGACCCTAACGAACCAGCGAGGGAGAGGGAGGGAAAAATATATAAACTAATGAAGATTTAAGCTAAGGGAAACAGGTACGGACCTAACACACGGTACTCGCACCAAAAGTACAGAAAAAAAGTAAAACATTTTTCTATTTTTCTCTCACAGAAATTCGCTAACGACGGAGCTCGAGAATCCAGCTGCTGACAACAAGCGCGGCAAACTAGATCTGGGGTCAGTCAGGGTTGTCAGGGGTTTATGGGTAGGGGAGGAGCTAGGAGCTCGGATCTAAGCTGTTGAAAACTGCCGGCTCGGATCCGAAGTCGGATCCGATACCCACAGGTTGCTGCACAAATGAAGTTAGCTACTTCAGATCATCAGAATTAGTGACACACTCATGGCAATCGGACTTCAGTGTAATGATAAGGCAACATTCATAATATCAGCCTATGCCCCACAGCAGAGTTGTGATAATGAGGAAAAGTGTGTAATCAGACAGCAACAGCAGGACCTACTAGATAAAGCAGGACAACATGAATGGTGTTGACAATGGATGACTTGAACGCACGTATCAGGACAGACCGTTCAAGTTATGAGAACTGCCTGGGCTCACATGGGTGGGCAACAGGAATAAAGAGGCCATTTTAGACTTCTGTCTGGTAAATGGCTTGACAGTAGTTAACACATGGTTCAGAAAGAGAGACATTCGCAAGATAACATACAAGAGTGGCCAACATGCAACTGATGTAGACTTCCTCATAGTAAGGAAAGGACACTGTGGTAGAATCAATGATTGCAAAGTTATCCCCAGTGAAACAATAAACAATCAACTGCAAGCAGTGGTCAGAGAAGGCTCTAAGATCAAAAGATACCTGTCTGAAGAACTGGAGAGAAAGTACAATGATTCAAGGAATTACTCAGGGTTCTAGCACAACAAAGAGAGGATGAATTCTTTTTTTTTTTTTTAATGTTTGTTTAGTGGGGTAGTCTGACTGGGTGGGAGACCCATTTTCAATGGAGGCCCGGAGGGAAAAGCCCCACAAAATACAGAAAACATAAGTTATAATAAAAGTTTAAATTATTACAAGCATTATGTTAGGACAGAATGAGAAAAAAAAAGATTTAGCTATATTATTAGTTACAACTGTCAAAGAAAAAAAAAATATAGCTATAAAAGTTACAATTTTCTTAAGAAAAATCATAATTAGAGAAAATGTAACCACAACTGAGAAAAATGTCATTTAGCTAAATATAGCTTGGGTTTTACATACAAATAAATAAGAGTATGTGTTAGTGGTTAAGTGTATAAGTAGGTGATGAGGAGTTTACCTAGTCAGTTTGAATATGTTGACAGGAATGCATGCTGGAGAGTAGGGTGGAGACAGTGGTCAGCTGGGATTTAGGCAAGAGCAAAGCCAGTCCTTAGATAGGTGGGACTTGAGCAGTGATTTAAATTGTTGAGGGCTAGTTGTAGTTAGTATATGTTGTGGAGTCAGAGTTGAAGAATGGCAGCTCCTCAAAACACCATGTGTGAGGAATGCAGAACAGATATTTGGCAGAGCCAGGTATGGAAATAAGGTACATAAGGAAAGCTGGTGTGGGAATGCAGAAGTCCAAGAAGCCATAAAAAGAAAGACTGGGAGATCCCAGTGGGAGTGGGTGTGCACCAGGGCTCAGCTCTGAACCCACTGCTGTTCATACTGGGGATGGACTACATTAGCAAACAGGTCAGAGGGAACAGACCAACAAAGTTGCCATATGCAGACAATGTGGCATTACAGGCGGACTCTGAGCACGAACTTCAGCAAAGGATAGAGGAATGGAATGCAAAACTGAAGGCACATGGAATGAAACTAAGCACAGATAAGACAGTGGTAATGGCAGCAAATTGGAGAAGTCAGAAGAAGCTGAGAATTGAGATAGAAAGGAAGATAGTGGAACAGGTAAATAGCTTCAAGTATCTGTGAGGGATGTTTGAGGAGAAGGAATGTCTGAATGAAGAGGTCAAAGCTAGAATCAGAGGGGCTGCAGCCAACTGGCATGGAGTCTGAGGTGTAGTCTATGACAGAAGAATGCCAAAGAACCTGAAAAGTAAGGTGTACAAGACAGTGATGTGATCAGTACTACTGTATGGTACAGAAACCTAGACAGTAAAGGCAGAGCAGATGAGGATGCCAGAGGTGATGGATAAAGTGCCTGAGAAGTTTGGTAGGATGCACACTGTGGGACAGATGAAGAAATGAGGACATAAGAGCAGAAGCCAAACTAGCTCCAATTGCAGGAGAAAAATCAAAGAGGACAGATTACAGTGTTTCAGACACATGCAGAGAAGCAGAAAACAACTGGTGAAGATGATTTGGGACAGATAGGAAGAAGGAAAGAGGAATCGAGAACATCCAGCAAACAGATGGATGGATTGTGTGAAAGAAGATCTCTGACAGTCAGGCATGACTTTCAAAGAAGTCAGGACTGTGGCACTGAACAGAGAAAGATGGCAACAATTAACTATACCCTTACCACGTATAGAGAACGTGAAAAGGGGGCTGATGACTTTAATTATGTCTGTTTTTATGGCGTTTCTGAAAAGCAATATTTTAATCAGTTAATAAAGGTATGCTAAGTAAATTTTGAATGAAAAACTTGTTAATTGATGTCAACTTTTGATTGGTTTGATGTGGTTTAACTTGAGCAAGTACTATGCATTTATTCTGAAGAAGTCCTTTGATGGCCGAAAGCACTTAATGGAATAAAATTCTGGTTCCATTGGTTACCATGTTTGGATGATTAGTTTTGTTTTTTTGTGAGAAGATAACATAAGTATTCGAGTGGTTCAGACTTTACACATGGCCTTCTTTGATCGGGCCAAGGCATCATACATGCTAGCATAAATAAACTAAATGCATTACAAACACAGTACTGTGTGGGAAGATGGAAAGCAAGACAGACCCCACTCAGTGCAGGTGATGGGGAAGCATACAGAACTTGAAACTGACCAGCTCTGTCATGCAATGCTCAGTGTTGGGACTGCTCTTTGACATATACCTCTTGGACAGAAACTAAAAGTCAGACAGACCTATGGCTAACCAAGTTTGTCATGACTGCAAACTTGGGAGTCACTGCTAAATCTCTCTCTGATACAGAATGACGCCAGCAGGAACTTAGACTTATAAAGAAAGTACAATATTGTCATTGTCACTAGAATATACAGCACTGACAAAACCCTACTTCAAAATAAAAATGTAGTTGGAAATATGGGAACCTGGGTTAATAATTTCCTCTACTCTGACCACCAATTAACTGCTGTCATGAAATGTTTCTGCTTGATGGAGCCAATAGCCATGGGACCACCAGAGATCTAACTAGGTTATTGTCCCCTTGTTTTTAGCATACAGATCAAACAGCTGTAAAGACCTTTGTGTCCTCTAATGCTCTCCCGTTCTTCCAGAAGTCAAAAGAAAACAGGTAGGTGGGAGGAGGGAGTAGAGGTGAGGAAGAATGAAAATGGGTAATCTCTGTGGTATCCCCGAAGTCTCAAAACAACCCACTAAAGTGAAGTGGGTCTAAAAACAAAACAGTGTAAGAAACTTCTCTGTGTGGAAGATTTTCAGTCCATATATTTCTAGTTAATCACTGTATATTAATCAGATCAGACAATAGTAGTAGAAGTAGCGAACGTAAACTCGTCAAGTCAAAAAGTAATAATACAAAATATATAATTCTACAGCATTACTAAGTATTCGAAAGTAATCCAAGCAAGGCAGGCAGTCTGTTTCCAGTCGAAAATCCTTTATTAAGTACACAGACAAGTGATCCACGTAAAACAAAAATAGAGTAATAATTTCCTCACAAGCTTTCTAAATATACATATATACCTTTTATCAGGCATGGGAGTGGCTTATTGTGCTGTGAAACAAAGTGTTATTGGTACACATGTTAAATTCACATCCCTTCCCCCATCAGTGTGACATTCGAGCTGGTCCTGCCCTACCTAGTAGCTGTCAAAATAATATATAGCCCTAATGTACTTTAATGGTACATCTTATTTAACCAAATTATTAAGTAGATTATTAAGTCTGTGATTTTATACAAGGCAATATACTACATGGCTGGAAATATATCAACCTTAGTTCATTTTGCGATCAAAAATTATATACAAATATATACATATACATTTTGCATGTAAAATCAGTTTCTATTTTCATAACCTATTGTTAACAAAGATCGTTTTCGTCCTTCTAGACTTTTTTAGGTCTGTGTACAAGAACCCTAAAAACCTATATAATTGTATAATTAGTATTGTTATTACCATAATTTTGAATAAAGTGGAAAAAAGAGAACCAGAAAAAAAAAAATATATATATATATATGTTTGATGATGGAAACAAAATATACACTTAAATTTCAAATGATTTAAAATGGTATTTAAAACCAATTTGTTATATAATTAGTCATGTAAACAATGTGGCAATTTTCTAAGTTCCAGTGCACTTTTAATTGAACAGTAGTAGTTTAGTCCAGGCTTTCTAAAAGAGTTCAGGTTTAATTGCCACATGAGTTCATGTTTCTCCAGAATATTCGGGATGTCTCCTTCAAGATTACCCATGTATATGCGATCCAGGATCTGGAACTTAAAACCTGTGTGTCTTTTATGAAGAGAAAGGTGTTTGGCTAGTGCATTATTTTTACATCCAGAGTGGATTTCTGACAGATGACATGAAATCCTTCACTTCAGTTTATTTACAGTCTTGCCCACATACAATGCATCACATTCATTGCACTGTGCCCTGTAAATTACTTTAGTGTTACAGTCACCCCCTGCACTGGTTTTAATGATCTTCTTTAAATAAGGGCAATAAAAACTATCAACTTGCTGTATAAATATACAAAATGTACAATTAGTTTCACATCTTTTAGTGCTTTTCTCACATGGTCTAGGTTTAAATTCAACAAAACTTCTAATATTCCTGGCCTTCCAATAAACAAATGATGGGGCTTCACCTAAGATGTTAATCAGAAAAGGGTTTCCTGTGACAATGTCCCAGTTTTCTTCAATAATATTTTTGATACTGTGATAATCCAAAGTGTATGTCAGGATGCAGCTATTTTTGCATTTGTTATTCTCTGTGGGATTACATAACATTTTTCTACTGGGGAGGTTGAGTGAAGGTGCTTCTGTCCTTTTCAGTTTTATAATGGGTTCCAGGATGTTTTTTAACATCTGACTTTCATAGCCTCTCACTAGAAAATCATTCTCTAAGTTGTTCAGGTTTCTCAAAAATGGTTCCATCTTTGTGGTAATTCAAGCTAATCTATAGCCTTGGGATTTCACTACATTATATTTGGTTTTTGTAGGATGTAGACTTTTACTGTGGAGTAATAAGTTAACCCTCGTTGGTTTTCTGAATAGATCAGTGGTGATTCTGTTATTGTTGGTGTCCTTGGAAATCTGCATATCTAAGAAAGTGGTTGAAGTACAGTTATGGGAAGAGGTAAACTTCAGGAAGGGGGTTGCTTGACTGATGTAAGTGATAACATCTCCAAGCTGCAAGGTGTCACCTTCCCACACAATAAAGACATCGTCAATAAAACGTAAATAGCATGTGATATGCTGCATGTAGTTTGTGTTGTTTAACACAAAGTCCTCCTCCCATCTGCCCAGGGCTATGCTGGGAGCCATGGCAGCCCCCATCGCTATACCAGTTTTTTGTTTGTAGTGTTTGCCATTGAAAGTAAAGAAATTGAAGTCCAGTACAAGATTAATGAGCTTGCTTAACTTTTGCAGTTGGCTACAAAGGCTGACATCACATCTTTAAAAACAACATTGGAAAATGAGAACCACAATAACCTAGATGCTAAATTTGAGCTACTTAAAGAAAGAGTGAAAGGATATGAGCAGTCCATTAAAGAAAGAAAGATTAATAAAATGAAACGAGATCAACTGGACAAAGATGATCCTGGGAGACTTACTAGGAGGTACAATAATAATAACAACAGGAGAACCAACAACAGACAAGGTTTTAGTTATTACAGGGGATACAAGGGAAAATATAACCATGCCAGCAGACCTCAACAGGATTTTCCCAGGGGAGATCCCCGCACAAAACCAGACAGGGGCACAATACAGGACCACCAGGAGACTGCCCCAGAAGGATTAGGACAGGAACATAAGCCACAGCGGCAACCAGAACCGACAGAGTTCTACAGGACGAATTACAGGACTACCAGGACAACCGGGACCACAGATAATCCAGCTACCAGGAGCAGCAGCACCATCACAGAGACCAGTTTCTTCAGGAAGACCAATACTGACAGCACAGACATCAACCACCACACCAATACCAAAGCCAGCACCAGTACCAGAACAAGAATGACGACCACCACAGCCTCTGAGCTTGTCCCTCTTACCAGGTCCCCCCATACCACAGCCACAGTGAGGAATACTACTACAACCCACCGAGATTCCAGAAAGCAGAGGAGGAATTCCAGAAGTCTCATACTCCATCCACAAACTCCCAGGGAGACAGGAGAACCAAACAGTGGACAGGGGTGAGGGAAATACAATATCTGGGCAATCCTGACTGGAAAACCGACTACAATCCAGGTCCCAGGCTCAGACAGAGGAAACAGGTACAACAACAACAGGTACCACAATAACAGGTGCTCTACTTATCTGGAACCACTCTGTTAAAGCACTGACTGAAGAGGAAAAAAGTGTGTTGTCCAAAGGACTTACTTTTGTACCAAGCTGCAGGAGTGAGGTTGCTCAAATACTGATAGACCTTAAAATGTTTTTGAGGAAGCTCAACTTAAGGGCACAGTTTCACGGCAAAAGTAATGACACTGAAAATAAGCCTATTGATGAAACTATAAAAAGGCCTAGCAGCCATTGTCCACCACTACATCAAACACTAGCTGCTTTCGAAGTGAAATGTGAGATGAATATCAGGAAACTGCGTAAAAAAACCTCCAAAGAAAAAACTTTATAACTTAACACAGGGAGAAAGAAAGGCATTGCTTGAGCTAGGCAATGATAAATCCAGGCGTGTAATGAAGGCAGACAAGGGAGGATGTATACTTGTGACTGATACCACTAGCTACAACCAAAAGATAGAGAACATGCTGGAGGATAACAGATTTTATGAGTTATTTGCCATGGATGACATAAAAAGAGCATATGATTTATGGAACACTAATCTTACCACATTAGGGGAAGAAAAACTCATCACTGAAAATCTTTATAATTATTTATGGAGCCCATGCCCACGTTTACCTCACTTCTTTGGAATACCAAAGCCACACAAGAACAGAGAAGACCCACCTTATAGACCGGTGGTAGCAAGTGGAGGTTCCCTTACTGAAGCCACAGCCACTTACCTTGATTACTTGCTGAAACCTCTAGCAGAAAAGAATAAGTCATACATAAGAGATTCAATGGATTTTTTGAAGAAAATAAAAAACATTATAGTGGAAGCTGACAGTATTTTGGTAACTATTAATGTGGAATCCTTGTAATACAGTGCTCCCTCACAATTACTGTATAACAGCAGCTATGGAGTCTTTCAAGAAACATAATCAGGGTACACAGGCACAACTGCAAAAGTTAAGCAAGCTCATTAATCTTATACTGGACTTCAATTTCTTTACTTTCAATGGCAAACACTACAAACAAAAAACTGGTATAGCAATGGGGGCTGCCATGGCTCCCAGCATAGCTAACATAGCCCTGGGCAAATGGGAGGAGGACTTTGTGTTAAACAACACAGACTACTTGCAGCATACCACATGCTATTTACGTTTCATTGACAATGTCTTTATTGTGTGGGAAGGTGACACCTTGCAGCTTGGAGATTTTATCACTTACATCAATCAAACAACCCCCTTCCTGAAGTTTACCTCTTCCCATAGCTGTACTTCAACCACTTTCTTAGATATGCAGATTTCCAAGGACACCAACAATAACAGAATCACCACTGATCTATTCAGAAAACCAACAAGGGTTAATTTATTACTCCACAGTAAAAGTCTACATCCTACAAAAAACAAATATAATGCAGTGAAATCCCAAGGCTATAGATTAGCTCGAATTACCACAGAGATGATACCATTTTTGAGAAACATGAACAACTTAGAGAATGATTTTCTAGTGAGAGGCTATGAAAGTCAGATGTTAAAAAATATCCTGGAACCCATTATAGAACTGAAAAGGACTGAAGCACCTTCACTCAACCTCCCCAGTAGAAAAATGTTAAGTAATCCCACAGAGAATAACAAATGCAAAAAATAGCTGCATCCTGACATACACTTTGGATTATCACAGTATCAAAAATATTACTGAAGAAAACTGGGACATTGTCACAGGAAACCCTTTTCTGATTAACATCTTAGGTGAAACCCCATCATTTGTTTATAGGAAGGCCAGGAATATTAGAAGTTTTGTTGAATTTAAACCCAGACCATGTGAGAAAAGCACTAAAAGATGTGAAACTAATTGTACATTTTGTATATTTATACAGCAAGGTGATAGTTTTTATTGCCCTTATTTAAAGATCATTAAAACCAGTGCAGGGGGGTGACTAACACTAAAAAGTAATTTACAGGGCACAGTGCAATGAATGTGATGCATTGTATGTGGGCAAGACTGTAAATAAACTGAAGTGAAGGATTTCATGTCATCTGTCAGAAATCCACTCTGGATGTAAAAATAATGCACTAGCCAAACACCTTTCTCTTCATAAAAGACACACAGGTTTTAAGTTCCAGATCCTGGATCGCATATACATGGGTAATCTTGAAGGAGACATCCCGAATATTCTGGAGAAACATGAACTCATGTGGCAATTAAAGCTGAACTCTTTTAGAAAGCTTGGACTAAACTACTACTGCTCAATTAAAAGTGCACTGGAACTTAGAAAATTGCCACATTGTTTACATGACTAATTGTATTTCATTTTATTTTTTCTACAAATTGGTTTTAAATACCATTTTAAATCATTTGAAATTTAAGTGTATATTTTGTTTCCATCATCATGCATATATATATATATTTTTTTTTTCTGGTTCTCTTTTTTCCACTTTATTCAAAATTATGGTAATAACAATACTAACTAATTATACAATTATATAGGTTTTTAGGGTTCTTGTACACAGACCTGAAGAAGTCTAGAAGGACGAAAGTGATCTTTAACAATAGGTTATGAAAACAGAAGCTGAT
The DNA here is from genome assembly GCF_019279795.1 of Protopterus annectens. Lineage (NCBI taxonomy): Eukaryota > Metazoa > Chordata > Ceratodontiformes > Protopteridae > Protopterus > Protopterus annectens. The sequence goes on along the minus strand of NC_056747.1, from coordinate 162,069,165 downwards.
TTTTACATGCAGAATGTATATATTTATATACAATTTTTGATCGCAAAATGAACTAAGGTTGATATATTTGCAGCCATGTAGTATATTGCCTTGTATAAAATCACTGATGTAATAATCTACTTAATAATTTGGTTAAATAAGATGTACCATTAAAGTACATTAGGGCTATATATTATTATGGCAGCTACTAGGTAGGGCAGGACCAGCTTGAATGTCACACTGATGTGGGTTTGTTTTACAGCACAATAAACCACTCCCATGCCTGATAAAAAGTATATATATATTTAGAAAGCTTGTGAGGAAATTATTACTCTATTTTTGTTTTACTTGGATCGCTTGTCTGTGTACTTAATAAAGGATTTTCGACTGGAAACAGACTGCCTGTCTTGCTTGGATTACTTTTGAATACTTAGTAATGCTGTAGAATTATATATTTTCTATTATTACTTTTTGACTTGACAAGTTTACGTTCACTACTTCTACTACTATCGTCTGACCTGATTAATATACAGTGATTAACTAGAAATATATGGACTGAAAATCTTCCACACAGAGAAGTTTCTTACACTGTTTTGAAGAATGAAAATGGACAACACAGATGGAACATTATGGTGAGTACATAACTCCTTTATCTGATGTCATTTTTCATTCCTCAACATATGGGGCAGAGTCCCCCACCTACCTGAATCCCAGAGGACTCTAAGTAAGGATTTTCCAAGAGTACTGCAAAGCTGAAGGCCATTCTCCCCCTAGAGACTACATCCAATTTATAATGAGTAATAAAGGTATGAGGATTAACCCAAGTGGCAGCTGCACAAATACAGCCCATGGAAATCCTGGATAAAAAAAAGCTGATGAAGCTGCCATGGACCTGGCAGAATGGGCTAGTAAAGGTTTTGGCAAAACCAGATCAAACTTTTTATAGACAAAGGAAATGCAATCTGTCATACATTTTGATAAAGTTACTTCCAAAACTGGCTGGCCCAACCTAGTTTCTGATAAAAGATACAAATAATTTATCTGTTTTTTTCTAAATTGCTCCAATCTGTGTAGATAAAAATGTAATCCTCTGTGAACATAAAATAACTGCAAAATGTATTCACCTTTGTTCGAAAAATTTAGAAAGAATGCGGGAAGGTTAATAGTTTGATTAGTGTTAAATGCTGACACCACCTTAGGAAAGGAAGATTGGTTCTTAAGGACACTATCTTTATGAAAGACTAAATTAGGGAAGCCTAGAAGATAAAGGCCTGAAGTTCTGAAACTTTTCTTGCTGATGTTATGGTTATAAGAAATAGTTTTCCAAGTCAGGTATCACAGCTGGTTCAAATGGACTGAGTTGGGGCCTGTAACATTAAATTCAGAACCCACAGTGGAGTAGGGTCCTTGAAAGGTGATTCGAGTAGAAAGGCTCCTTTTATGAAGAACTTGCATAGGCATGAAGAAGCCAAAAGTAGCATTATCAACTTCAATATGGAAAATGGAGATGACAGCTAACTGAACCTTGACCGTAGAGGAACTAGCCCCTTCATTCAAGGTAGACGCCAGGAATTCAAGAATTTTAAATACTGGTGCTGAAAAAGGGTCCATGTCTTGTTGTGCCCAAAGGACAAAACTTTTCCATTTGTTCTTGTAAATCTTCCTATTGGAAGCTTCATGAGAAGATAAAAGAATGTTGTGGACTGGAGAGGAGAGCTTTGGCTGTCTGGCTATCAACAGAATTTGAGAAACCATGCAGTCAGCTTTAGGCCCAAGATGTTTGGACGAGTCGTGTCTGTTGGGTGAGACAGAAGGTATGAAACTGGATCCAGCATCCAAGGTGAATAAAGCAGATGAGGCCAAAGGAAGGAAAATCAAATCTGTCGAGGGCAATGAGTATGATTTTGCTCTTCAACTGGGATGTGTTCTATAGGAATTTGGGGATTATGGGAGTTGAGGGATAAGCCTATATAGGGGAGACCTGAGAACCAATCATGAAGGAGACAATCTGTCGGTGACCCCCCCCCCCGGCATGGGGATTAGGGCAAACAACCTGCTACATTTGTCATTCAGGGGAGATGCGAATAAGTCACAGTGTGGTTAACCCCATTGGCGGAATATTACTTCCACTACTTTTTATTGAGAGACCACTTGTCAGATAGTAATATGGACCTGCTCAACTTGTCTACTATCATGTTGGACTTCCCTGGTATGTGCTTTGCTATTAGACGTCGATTCAAAGAGAGAGATCACCCACTGCCACACACTCACAGCTTCTTGACATAATTTATTTTTATTTATTTTACTTTTGTTAACTGGGTAGAGTCCAGTTGGGCAAATAGCCTGTTTTCAGCGGAGACCCAGGGAGAAAGCTCCATAACAATAGTACAAAAAAAAAAAAAGGATTACAAAAATATTTAAAAAATATTTACAAACAATATACAAAAAAAGTTTAACAGTTGCCAACAATCACAACTTACAAAAAGGGAATGTAAAACAGAAAAAAAATTACATTTCCTAAGCCTTACTACAGACAATAATCTGAAACCCATTAGATATTTAAAATAAACCATTGTGCTATTTTCATTTGCTAGAACTAAGACAGGGAGAAGATAGCAGAAAAGAAACATTTAATTAAAGGCATGAGATACTAGCCAGGAGTAATAAAGGCCAAATGTCAATAAATAAATAAAGCTCTGCTTCTTCCTTGTTTGTTGATGTACCATACTACAGGCATATTGTCCGTTTAAAATGTAACAGTTCCACAAGAGAAAAAGTCTTGGAATGCCTCTCATTTCCAGGACATTGATATGCAAGTTGGCCTTTTTGGGAGACCATGTGCTTTGAACAGTCTTCCCCAAGAAATGACCTCCCACCTGATCTGGGAAGCATCCATGGTCATTAAAGCCTTGGGCTGAGGGAGGATGAATGGACAAACATGCAATACATTATCTGAGTGAATCTACTACTAAAGGTACTTTTTGCAGGCTTGAGTTATGCTGATCTTGGTTGACATAGGTTGATGCAACATGGCCCACTGGGTTGCTAATGTCCACTGGAGAATTCTCATATGTTATCTTGCTAGTGGAAGTAGCAGTACTGCCACAGACATCAATCCCAGGATCATAATATCTTCGGGTTGGCAATACTGATTTCCCGATTATCCTTCTGACTTGAAAATGAACGGTTTGAACTTTTAGTAAGGGAAGAGACTGTCATTGACACTGTGTTGAAAATAGTCCCTATGAATTCTAACGACTAAGACAGGTGAAACTGACATTTGTTGTGGTCGATTATAATGCCTGACATTGGAACAACTCTGGAGTACATAGTTTCAAGCTACTACCAGCAGATGCTTGGTCAAGGTGGATAGCAGATATGGAAACACTCAATCCCTGTAGTCTGAAGTGGGCTGCTACTACTGTCATACATTTGGTGAACACCCTAGGGTCCTTGGTGAGACCAAAGGGCAGAACTCTGAAATGGTAGTGACTGGCTCCCAGCCAGAACGGTAGGTATCTCCTGGACCATCAGTTCATTTTTACATGATAGTATGCATCCTGGAGATGCACTCAGCACATCCAGTCGTCCTTTTGCAGGAAAGAAAACTGGACTGAACCATGCCCATCCAGCACTTGGTACACTGAACTGACTTGCTCAGAATGGTGAGAGCCACGATTGGTCTCCAGTCCCCCGTTTTCTGTGGCACTAAAAATAATATTCAGCACGTTCCAGATCTTCTCTGGTCTGGGGGAATCTCTTGGAGGATTCTTTTTTTCTAAAAGCTTTTGCATTTCCAAAGCTGCAATTTTCCTCTGACTGGGTGATACATCGGGAATTTTGTTCTGTAACGGCAGTGGTAGAAAAAGGGAATTATACAACCTCTGGAAATAATCCTCTACACCTGAGTATCTTTTATGTCTAGCCAAGCTCTCTGGTGCAGGGATAGGTGACCCCTGACTGCCTCCAGAGGTGGGCAATCAGACCTCCTTTTAGCAGCGCTGACAGGGTCTCTCAGAGAAAGAATCTCTGGACCCCTGGCTCTGTGGGCCTCCTTTGTACCATGGGTTGTGTCCCCCATTTAAGTTCCCCCCTCTGCCACTGGGGCAACTCTCTCCGTGTGGATCATATAATGGGACCCTGTGATTTCCTGAACCACATTTTTCAACCACATGGTTGATTTCTGCAAAAGGTTCTTTGAGGGGTCAAAAAACATATGCCCACAGCAGACTGGGTCTTACCATCTTTTTTGCACCTGGAGAGTGTCTCACTTTAGAACAACAAACAAACATCCTTCAACGGGAGGAATGACGAAGGATGACCTGAAGTACTCCGCAAAGTCACACAGATGCACCCAGGCATGCCTCCTGATGGAAATGCCTAAGCCAGTCACTCCTGAGGGTCCTTCAGCTGTATGTGAAATAAGCCTCATAGATGAGTTTAAAAAAGATTGAAAGGTTACTAACTGTGAAGCAACAGAAGACTCTGCCTCAGAAGTACTAGTCCCTATTAGGGATTTTGAGAGTTCCTTAATCAAATCCCTCTAATCTGGTAAAGTGTGCCAAGTAATTCAGGAATCTGAGTGCCCAAATGCCATTGATGCATACACACACTTCCCAAACCTGTTCAATGCCCCAACCTCCCTGTTAAGGGGTTGAATATAAAAACTCTGTTCTGTGAGTTCTTTTTTGGTGGGTGACCATAGCATTGGGTGGTACTCCTTTGTTCTAAAAGTCCCTTCCCTTAGGTGGTGCCAGGATCCTAACTGGTCTCTTGGAGAATGGCTCTACAGAATCCAGTTCCTTCCACACCCATTGAGAGAGCAAATAGATGAGCTCATCAGTAAGCAGTCACCTAGGAAGTACATGGGCCAGTAACAAATGCCTCCAGGAATACCAGCTCCTCTTGAGAATGGTTGTTCATAGAAAGTACAGTTGTGTACACTTACCATAATGTAGATGTTTGAGTGCACTCACTGTTGCAGTCATCACATTTGGGTTACCTGCTTGCAGTAGCCCTTAATAAGCCTGATTAACAAAGTCTTGGGTCCTGCGTCTGTTGCTGTCCCTTCTTCCGTGACGTCAGGGGGTATAAAACTTGTAGCAGACGCCATTACATCAGTTTTTCTTGCCCCAGATGTTAAGTGACCCCCTAATGAGAAGCAATTAAATCTATAAATATACAAGGTTATACTTCCAACAAAAAAGCAAATACACCAAAAAGCTTTTGAGCATAGTAAAGGAGAGTAGAGATATAGCCAAAAAAAGTAAGGGGGCTGGAGGGAGGGTAACCAGGACTGCAACAGTGAATACTGTTGAACATCTACATTTATGGTAAGTGTACACAACTGTACTATGTTCTTCGTGTTTCACTGTTGCAGTCATCACATTTGGGTAGATTCCCGAAGCTAAGGATGGGAGGAGGAATTTAGATAGCATTAGGACCAGCTATAACACCCTGCAAGACTGCAGTGACAAAGCCAGCTCTGGATTTAGAGAAAATTAGCAGATGGTAATGCTCAGTGAAAGTATGTACAGAACTCCAGGTAGCAGCTTCTAGGATGTCCCTGGTAGGGACGCCTCTGAGAAAGGCTGTAGAGGTAGATGCAGCCCAGGTTGAGTGGGGTTCTAATCCCCTATGGGATAGGTTTTCCATGGTGCTTGTAACATAAATTAATGCAATGGCCTATCCATTTGGAAATGGTTTGCTTTGAAATAGCCTTCCCCTCTGCCCCTGCACCAGCATTTCAGATTTCCTTTGAGGTTTAGTCCTATCCAAGTAGAATCTAAGTTGTCTGTGCACATCTAAGGAGTGCAGAATCCATTCCCCTTTGTTCTGTGGATTAGTAAAGAAGGTTGGCAAATTAATGGACTGATTAAGGGCCACACTGGATACCACCTTGGGCACGAAGGAGGGATTGGTCCTGAGGGACACCCTGTCCGCATGAAAGATGATGAAAGGCTCCACTGACATAAGGGCCTGTAATTCAGATACCCTTCTTGCTGAAGTGATTGCTAAAAGGAAAGCTGTTTTCCAAGAAAGGAATTTTAAGTCTGCAGTAGCAGCCGGCTCAAAAGGAGGAAGAGCAAGTTTCTCCAATACAAAGTTAAGGTCCCAGGCTGGAGTTGGAGCTCTCCTGGTTAGTCGTAAATGTTTGGCCCCTCTGAGGAACTGCTTGAGCAGTGTATGAGAGAAGACGGGAGGTTCTGTGTTATAATGAGCTGAAATGGCAGAGGCGTGAATTTTGATGGAGGAGAAAGACAGGCCCTTGTGAAGCATCTCCGTTAAGTGTTATAAAATCTGAGGTAAATTGGGCACTGCTGTGCTCATCCCTTGAGACTGGCTCCAGGCACAGAATCTTTTCCATTTTTCAGCATAAGTTTTTCCTTGCCTCTAAAATGATATCCATCACTGGTTTACTGAGGGATGGTAAAGGAGAGATTACATAATTAGCCAGGCTGCTAGGTTCAGTGTTTGAAGCGGAGGGTGCAGAATCTGGCTCTCCTGCTAGAGACAATAGGGTAGGAGTCAGAGGCAGGCGCCATGGGGCCAACAGTGACACACTGTGCAAGAGAGGGTACCAGTGTTGGAGTAGCTAGTCTGGTGCAATCAAAATAGTCCTTGGTTTGTCTTGTTTGATCTTTAGTAGTACTTTGGAGAGCAGAGACAGAGGAGGAAAGGCATAAACTGATAGTTTTTTTTCCAGCTGAAGAATAGAGCATCCACTTTCCAAGCTTGTTTGTGGAGAGTCCTTGGGCAAAATTTGTCCAATTGATAGCTCTGGGGGGAGGCATACATCTGGGCTCCCCATTTGCTTGTCAACATGTTGAAAATCCTTGGTTCCAGTTTCCACTCGTGTGGGTCCATGAGGTTTTTGCTTAGTTCATCTGCCAGTGTATTTAGTTTTCCTGGCAGGAATTTAGCTTGTAGATGCGCTTGGTAGCTCAGGGCTGTGTTCCACAATGCCATGGCTAGTCTGCAGTTGGGGTAAGAATGCGTACCCCTCCTGATTGTTTATTTACCACATAACAGTGGTGTTGTCCGTCATTGTCCAGGAAGAATGTGGTCCTTGAAGGCTGTCAGAGCATTCTGTACAGCTAACATTTCTTTTTGATTGATATGCAGATGCATTTGACTTGGGTTCCTTTTGCTCTGAATGCACTTCCCTGCTAGGTGAGCCCCCTATGCATAGTCCAATGCGTCTGTTAGGGTTTGGGCAGCAGGGGGTAGTGTGAAAGGTAGTCCCTTGTTCTGGTGGCAGGCCTCTGCCCACCAAAGGAACTCTAGGCGTAGGCAAGGTGTGATAGGAATCATTGCTTCTAGATCCCGAGAAAGTTGACACCATAGGCTTTTTAGATAACATTGTAGTTTCCTCATATGCAGTCTTGCATATGGAATTAGAAGAATGCAGGAGGCCATGAACCCCCAAGGCTTGTAGTCTTTGCCTTGCAGACAGCTGGGTTTTTGTGGCCACTTGCTTGAAGTAGGTTGTCAAATGAATTTGTTTCTCTGGCATGAGGAAAGCCATCTGGGAAGTTGTATTCAAGCTTGCTCCCAGGAATATAATTTGTTGACAGCGTACCAGGTGTGATTTCTTTTCGTTTATGGTGTACCCCACACCAGTTAGCACCCTTTGTACAATGGCCAGATTATTCAAAAGCATGTCCTGGCTTTCTGCCTGAATTAGACAATCGTCCAGGTATGGGTATATTTAAATACTTCCTTGCCTACAAAATGCAATAACTGGAGCTAGGCACTTTGTGAATACTCTGGATGCAGTAGATAAGCCAAAGGGCAATGCAGAGAACTGACAGTGCGTGCAGCCCGCTTTGAAGTGTAGGTATCTTCTGCAAGAGTCCCTGATTGGGATGTGCAGGTATGCTTCCTTTAGATTTAGTGTTGCCAACCAGGCGTCTTTGCCTAGCATAAGGAGCAACTGGTGAAAAGTCAGCATCTTGAATTTTGGAATCACCAAAAAGGTGTTTAGAGTAGACAGGACACCATGAATGGTCTTTTCTGGGTACCAGGAAAAGTCTTGAGTAGAAACCTTGTCCCTTTTCCTCTTCTGGTACTAATTGAATAGCCCCCATGCTTAAGAGAGAAAGTACTTGCTTTTGGGCCACTGCCCACTGATTTGAGGGTATAGCTGGCCACCTGCTTGGTGTTGGTAACATGTGGAAGTGAAATCTGTATCCCTGGGACACTATATTTAAAACCCATTTGCCCTGGGTAATGAGTTCCCAGTTCTTTGCATGAAGAGCAATCTTTCCCCCTAAAGGGGAAGTCAGTTGAGAAGTGCTTGGAAGTTTTAAAAATAATTCATTGAGAGTTTACCATAGGGGGAAGTTTTATTACTCCCAGATTTGGAAGAGGAGGTCCCCCACTACTTAGTCCTGTGCATACCCTGGGACTGAAGCCTGGGAGCTCTGCTGGATCTGGGTTTGGACTGAGAAGGTTTGGAAGAAGCAGGAAAGGACCAATTCTTGGAAGGCCAATGCCTACTAATTCTTGGAGGTTGTACTTGTAAAAAATCTTTAGCAGTTTTCATAGATTTAGCTTTTTCCTCCATCTTTTGAAGAACTTATTCTGCTTTGTTGCCAAACAGGAAGTCCTGGTTTAAGGGAGCATCCAGTAATTTCACTTTAACATGATCTGGCAAGGACTGCTCCTTAAGCCAAGCATGCCTTCTAAATACAGACCCCCTGCAAGATGCCTCTACAGAATCAAAACCACACTACAAAGTATGTTTTCCAACTTGTTCAGCTAAATGCAGTAAATCCTGTAAATCCTTATTTTCAGCACAATCAGGAATCAACATCATTTTCTGTTTAAGCAATCCAGTATAATATGCTGCTGATACTTTAACATATGAAACTGGCAGTTTAAGGCCCTAATGGCCAAAGTTGTAGAAGTGTATACCTTCTTACCCCCATCTATCCAGCGCCCTGGAGTCTCTATCAGAAGGCGTGGGATTTTTGGCAGTAGTAGCTTTAATGCCCTTGGGTCCCTGTGAAATGGTCTCAGGATCTGCAGTAGGATTTTTAAAAAAGGAACTTGAGAGAGTCAGGGACCCTGTAGTATCTATCAGGTTTTCTGGGAGCAGGAGGTAAAGAGTCAGGGGCCAAGCTAGATTCCACAAATACATCATCAACAATGTCTAGTACAGGAGGTATGGCTAAAGGCCTGTGCTGGGGCAGGAGTAAGAAATCCCTAAGCCTCTTTTTAGAATCAGAGAAATCCTGACTTTCTCAGTGAAAATGCTCCCTGAGAGTATGCAATGTTTCACCAAAAGAGAAAATCTGTGTGTGGGGGGCAGAGGGAAGAGAGTCCTCAGCATCAGAATCCTCATAGGTAGTAAGGGTAAATCCTGGTCAGAGGAAATAGAAAATTCAGAATCCTGGTCAGAAGTATCATAAGCAAACTCAGTCCTAGGTCTCTTACAGGGGGGAAGGCTGGCTTCCCCTGATTAAAGTAATAAGGTCTTCAGCCATTCTTATCATTTGTTTTTTTAGGAATAGAGGCCTGACCATGCAGTCTGGGCGTCAGTTTTCTAGGCGCGGTTCGAGTTTTAGGCCTTGAAGAAGAAGATGGCGTTGGTTTAATATGCAAGTCAGTAGGCCTGAATACACCCTCAGAAGCAGGTGCATGCACAGTGGCTCCGGACCCATCCAAGGTAGAGACATCAACAGGTTCCACAGTTGAAGCATTTTGTGGCATACCAGACTCTGAATGGATCTCAGTAGAGGCCTGCGAATTTGAAGTAGTGGGTATCAGGGGCTGTGAAAGCACCTCACTGAGTACCGGCCAAATGGCGACTGGCTTAGGAGAAGCGTCGTCGGCAGCTTTGGACCAGAGTGGCCTGTCTCTGTCTTTATATTTGTGTTTTTTCGGAATGTCGGTAGTCAGATATCTTACCAAAGACATATCAGGATAATTGAACTGAGTACCAAAGTATTTAAAAGCGAAAATATACCAATGACGGATAGTTCGAGGTTTAAATAAGGCACAAAACAGACAACGAGGTACGTTGTGGTCAGGGCCTAGCCAAAGAATACAGTACTAATGAAAATCTTTGAGAGGCATTTGCTTTCCACAAGTAATGCAATTATTTACTTTTACTGACATTGGTTTAGAGGAAGAAAAAGATTCCCCAACAGGGTACTTCACCTTTAGTTGAAGACTTCGGTTCTGAAACTCGAAAACAAAAATTTCTGGAGTCGGCCGACTGGCACTTGTGAACTGCTTTTGCTTCAGGCACTGCACGGCAAGAAAGACTGATGTAATAGCATTGGCTGCATGTTTTATACCCCTGACGTCACGGAAGAAGGGACAGCAACCGATGCAGGACCCCAAGACTTGGTTAATCAGGCCAACTGAGGACTACTGCAAGCAGATAACCCAAATGTAATGACTGCAACAGTGAAAGACAAAGAACATCAATCCACCCCTCTGTTTCAGGATTTCTAGAATGTCTCCAAATGAGACATTTTCCGGTGGTGATCTTGTGGACCATTCCCCTTCATCAAAAATCAGTATCTTCTGCGACTGATTCACGAGGGGAGTCCAGGTGCCTTCTCTTGCACCTCCTCTTCCGAGGGAGTTTGGTGGGATGTTCTAGAGAAACATCAGAAGAGATAATTATGCCCTGTGGGCTCACCTTAAGACTTTGGGCTGGCTGCCCCTGTGGAACAGAATGCAGAGGATCATGACACAAAGACATCTGAGAACTAGACGGAAGATCTGAGGAGAGGGGAACCATTTGATCTCTACAAGAGAATATCCTCTCTCTACCACCTCAAAGGCAGAATGCGCTGGGGAGAAGGAAACAGTCTATGTCAAGGACGGCATGCTTCTGGACTGACAACTCTTTCCGACTCAAAGGCACCTCACCTGAGGCAGGAATTGGAACCAAGCTATCGAATGCAGAGGCTCCAGTGAGCAGAGACTGCTCCAATAATTTTATAGAAGACTAACCCCTTAGATCTGACAATGAACCTTTGGATCCAAGAGCCATCCGGCTCTGACAAAATCTGAGCCAATGAGTACGGAGGAGACATTGTATCTAAAGATAGAAGTATCTTCAGATCCGAAACACATGGCTCTAGGAGTCTCAGATCACAGGGCTTCAAAACTGAAGGATGGATCAGGGAAGGAGCCAGAATTAGTGGGGTTTCTATAAGTAGAGATCTCCAGCCCCTTTGGGGTAGGAGTCAGAACTCCCATCTGAATTTGGGCCAAACGAAACATCATTCTGTCCACATCCACTTCTGAGAGACTTCTGGATGAATGGGAATAGGCTATGGAGGGAGATCGGAGTCTTGCTGAGAAGATACTGGAGCTAGGGAAGACGCATACCTTGTCCTAGGTAGAAGCTAAGGCTCGGAATGGCTTGGATCCAGACAGAGAGATCTGCTGTCTGAAGTAATTGGATCTGAACATTTGCAAGTCAGATCCATAATTTATTTTGAGTCTTCTTTCGAGGTTCCAAGTCAGATTCGAAGAAAATAGAGGGGAGCTAGGATGTTCAGAATGCCTTTTTGTCCCCTTTTCTCATTTTTGGAGGTTTGGGCTCAAGTCAGTGATTCACCAAAGGCCAAACGAAGAAGGCCCTTTAGGATTAATTTGTTCTGTCAATCAGTGCTCTTCTGTTAAAAGTTTTACAAATGAATCACAAAGCTTGCAAATGCTTGGGTCCCAAACAATACAAGCACAGACTACTGACATCAGATAACAGGATCTTATGCCTGCATTTGCTTCACTTCTTAAGACCAGGGGGTTTATCTGCCATAATAAACAAACTACAGCAACAACCACAGTACAACAGGTTAAGACTATATTCTGTGACAAGAAAAAAAACTAGTCAAAAACTACAAGTACTACTATTTTTATCAACAGAACTAGACAGAGAGAACTACACATACTAACAATGGTATTTAATAATTAGTGACTACCGCCAAGGGAAAAAATACTAACTATGGTAATTAAGAATTACTCGTAGAAAAAACCCAAAAGCTATTAAAAAGGAGGAAACAAATACTGACAAGCAGTACGGTAAAAACAGAAATTACCAATGATGGTAATTAAAAGCTACCAGCAGTAAAAGAAATGAGATATGAAAAAGGTAAGGTGAAAATAATGGTTAAAGATTCAAAATTACAAAAAAAGTATAAAACCTTATAGTTTTTTATAAAGCACACATGATAGCAGTAGTGACAATGTCCGTTTACAAGGGCAGCAAATGCAATCTGCGGAATGAGGGTGACTGCTGTATTGTGGTTAAGTGAGGAGCTTGTAGTATCCACGAGTTGTAAAACAGTAGCAGTCAGATCGGAGGATCAGATCCAAACCCATATGTTGAGGAAGTGAAAATTGACATCATATCATTTTACGTGTCTAGCAAATTTAGAATAAACTCCCTCTGCAGATGGCATATCACACTGCTTTATTTTCCTTCAAGCAGGACATGGATAACTGTAAGTGTATTAATAAATTCACCCTAGGCATGACTGGCCTAGCCCTCATTGAGAAAGGAGGGGAGGTGCAATCTAGTGTGGGCACTGTCTCAAGAGTCAGCAGCCTTGACCTTCCTAGGACGACAAATTGCAGCCTCCTCAGTAGCCGTTAATAAATTTATAACACCAATATGGTATTAAATATAAAACAGTTCTTAAGGAGAGATAAGTACAGGACATATAATCGCATGGTGAGAAAAACAGGAAAATAAAGATGGTGCAAGATATTGCTTTGAAGGGATTGGTTGATTAAAACTGCTGAAGCGAGGATGGAGACAATAACTAAAGAAGGGATATGGTGGCTATTAGAAAGTACATTTTCCAGAACAGATACCTCAGATTAGCAAAATACGCTTGTTCAAACAAAAGTACCAACTTTTTTTCAAGTCCCAAGGTGCAACTGGTTTCTGTATGCGAAGGACTTCAAGAAGGAAACTTTCCTGTAGAAAGGCCTTGCACACCATAAGGAAAGCCAAAAGAAGTGTCTAGCCCCAAAAAGAAAGTTGGAGATAGTCCAGCATCAAAAGTCTCAAAAAAGTAGTACAATACTGATGGGATGGGCAGAAAGACGGATCAAAGCCCTTTTGTACATCCAGGAGAGAAAAACTTGTCAATTTCTTTTTGCACATCTTTCATGCTGTAGACTTTTGCCAAGCAGAAAGGATCCATGCCATCCCTACAGAAAAGAATAATTACCAACAATTAATGGGAATGAAGAAGCTGCAAGTCAGAGCAAAAGGGATGTCTGGTTGAAGTTTACCAGAGGGGTGAGTAGGAGTTTATCATTGCAGAAGTCTTAATCTAAGTTCCAGCTGAAGTGAGAGATTCAATTCTACCAGGACCAAAAAAAGTCTGGCTTTCTAAATACAATAAAAGGGGGCATGGGTGGAATCACAGAAGCATCTAATGGACAATCTGAGTCACAGTATTGCTTTGTACTGGCATTAACTTCAAGCAGAATAAGACAGGAGTTTCTCTTGCACTCTGCACTGGCCACAGATGCAAACAAGTCACGCTGCAGTTTATTCAATTCAAACAATTTGTGAGCACCAGCAGAAAATGAGGGAAACAAGTGCAAAGGAGTTAGCCTCCCTTGAAATGTGGCTGGCAATGAGGAAACCATGACACTGAACAGCCCACTGCCAAACTCTCACTGTTTCCCAATATAATGCAAAACGTCATGTCCTCCCAATGACTGCTGATGTAATATGCTGCTACTACATTGTCTGAATGTCTTAATTTCTCTCCAAGAAAGATGGTCCTCAAGACTTGGAGTGCGTGAAAAAAACTGCATGCATCTTGAGGATACTGACCAAACACCTTGGGACATCTGTCCATTGTTTGGTCTCTTACTGTATAGCAGATAGGTTCATGGTGTCAGATGAGAGGATATGGAAAATATAAGAGACTCCCATAGGGGAAATGATCTACACTAATCTATAGATGTGACTTTCAAGCCTTGGAAACCTGTGTGTAGTAATACAGGATCCAGGCTTTTAAGACCATTGTACTTGACGTATCTACTGTAGGCCTCACATGTGAAGTCTTATAAAATGTCCATAGTTCTGCTGTACAAACTCAAAGCATACTGATCATGAAGGAGATTAAGGACCTGTATCCCATGCAGGAACTTACTGCTGTCCACAGTCAGGTAGTTTCTTCTTGAAAATATGGATTAATAGGTTGAGGCAAACTGATAGGGGATGTCCAATTCCATGTGTGCAAGCCTTCAAAATGTAACAGTAGTCATGGTTCACAGCACATGATACTAATTTTTACTGAGTTAGTGTCCTCGAGTTCAAGTCACCAGAGGGGAGGAGGTATTCAAAGCAAAGGGGTTCAAGCAGTAGAGTGTTTTTTTTTTTTTTTTTTTTTTTTAAATGTTAGGCCACACACTTAAAATAGTAGGGGATCTTTCATTATTTTGTGCAAGGCATAAATCACCTCTAAGATCCTGATGACAAAGTTGCTGTAACCTCCAAGACAAGCCTTGAATCCCTTTGATTCTCTATAAGGAATCCTTGCATATTCACTAAACACACCAAATAGCAACTGAACAGTTTAAAGAAAGTAGTAGTGTGTTTTACTATAATTGTTCTGGTAAGAGCTATACACACGGGGATAATTACTTGGCTGGCAGGGCTTTAAACTCCATGGAGGATCAGACTGTCAATGCCATACATTTTGCAGGTACCAGCTGCTCCAGGAGGGCACCAAAAAGAACCCAGAATGTCATCCCAATCCTTTCTGGTTTTGTGGGACCTCTTGGATTTTTTTTTTTTTTTTTACATACCTGAAGACCTTCTTCCTTTCTGTGTTCTTCTGACAGTGTGGAACATCTGGGAACAGTAATAACTGGAGGAATTGCAAATGGAATTAGATACAGTCTTGATACAAATGTCTCCACCCTAATTTCTTTGGTGATGCTCATCCAAGTTGATTACCAGACTGCAGTTGCATAGTTAATGCTGGAAACCCTGGTCTCTGGGCCTTGATGGAAATAAGGTTGACATGTGGCTTTTGCCCCAGCTACTTTTTCCTGAGGTTTGGGTTGAGTGCTATCCTGAAACTACATGTTGAACTGGCTCTCTGTCCTGCAAGAAGTACACTTTGGTACACTGGAACTCAACACCCACATCAGACAAGCCTTATCTAATTTCACCATGTTCTCTTGGTGATGATGAATCTTGCTGTCAAGTATGGTGGTCTGGAGAGAGGAGAATTCAGGAATGTTGCCTTAATGTCTTTGGTAAAGTCCGTCACAGTAAGGCAAACTCCAACAGATGGCTATGTCAGACCCTGCTACTCTTACAGCACAGTTTACAGTATGGCACATCATACACATACCCCAAAACAATGTTCGTGTTGAAGGTGGCAATGGCCTGGGGCAATAATTTGTCTAGTGGTCCATCTGGAAAAACCCTCAAGCATATGATGCATCTCACTGCAAATAAACCATGGCACTGTTTAGCACACTGAAGAGCAGACAACATAACCGATACTTCCTGAGACAGTCCATTGATATGGATTCCTTATCAGTTAAAGTCTGTGTATTAAATTGTTGGGGCTAGCAAGCTGTAGTAGGTCTCTGGCTAGATACCTATTAATATGCTGTCTCTAACTTGAATGCTGAATAGATGTAATCAATTAATTACAGCAACTTTAAAATTAAAATACAATAATATATAGTTTTTATATTTATTTATTCAACATATATATTTATTATATTATATGACATCACCAGAATTTTAATTTAATTGATTATATTTATAAATATTTATTGTATTTATATTTATTATACATATTTATTTATTATATAAACAATTTTAATATATATGGTCTGTCATTAAATGGTGCTTTTAGGAATTCAGGTGCTTTGTCAGTTTTAAACACTAGAGCAGGGGTGGGCAAACTACGGCCCGCGGGCCACATGAGGCCCGATATAGTATATTATGCGGCCCGTTCGATTAGAATTTTCGCTATATTTTTAAATTTATATTCCGAGTATTTCTGAATCTAGGGATATGAAAGCGTTTTTTTAGCTTCCGAATCGATTAGTCATCATCAGTCATTAAAATTGGTGTTGTTTATCTATACATCACACCCAGCAGCTTAGATACTGCTGCTGTCAGTGTATGCACATTCAATGTGAGCCCTAGCGCCCGCTGGCCCGGTCTCGTGTTGTAAAAGTAAAAAACCACGCGCAGCAACAGCTATTAAACAGGCGGACAGGCAGACCATATGCGCGCCTTCCAGCAGCAGTAGAAATAGTAGCAACTGATGCGTTGAGTCGTGATGTAGCGCAGGACGGGCGCGAAATCTGGCAGACAAACAGGCCAAACATGGGATGCTAATACAGGTCTTTCTTGTATAATTTAAAAAAATAAATATATGTTGATTTAACATGAGTGCAGCTAAAAAAAGAAAGATTGAGGATGAATGTTGTGCTTTCAATGACGAATGGACTGCTAAATACTGCTTCACGAAAGTTGGAAGCAAAGCAGTCTGCTTGCTGTGCCGTGAGTGTGTGAGCGTCTTTAAAGAGTACAACTTAAAACGACTCCACCAAACAAAACATTTGGATTTCGGACACAATTTAACGAACGAAGACAGAAAAAAGAAATGCCAGGAGCTAGTTAACAATTTAAAGAAGCAACAAAATGTTTTCATCAAACAGTCTTTAATACAAGATGCTGCAACCGAAGCCAGTTTGGTACTGTCCCATAAGATTGTAAAACGGAACAAGCCTTTTCCTGACGGTGAATTCATCAAGGAATGCTTGTCAGTTGCAGCAAACATTATGTGTCCAGAACAGAAACAAAAATTTGACAGCATTTCGTTATCAAGAAGAACTGTAGTCAGACGTGTTGAAAAGATAAGTGACAATTTGATGCACCAACTTCAAGATGCAAGCAAAGATTTTTTGTGGTACTCTCTTGCATTGGACGAAAGTACAGATGTACAAGACACAGCAGAATTGTTGGTATTTATACGAGGAATAAACACTCGTTTCGAGCTTACCGAAGAATTACTTGGTATTGAGTCACTACAAGATACGACCACAGGCAAGGATTTATTCAATGCTGTTGAGAACTGTGTTGAAAAAAATGGGTTGGTGTGGAACAAGATGGCAAGTGTAACAACCGATGGAGCCTGTGCTTTAACTGGGAAAAATGTGGGTTTGGTAACTTTGATGAATAATATAATTAAACAAGAACATCCCGGTCATACACTCTTACGCATTGTGTCATCCATCAGGAAAGTCTATGTAAGGCTGCGTTGAATATCAAGCATATTATAGATCCAGTTGTCAGTGTGATAAACCTCATCAGAGCCAGGGCACTTAACCACAGGCAGTTCAAGGCATTGCTTGAAGATTTAGAAACTGAACATTCTGATGTTATCTACCACAGCAGTGTCCGCTGGCTGAGTCTGGGAAGGATATTGAGACGAGTGTGGGATCTCAAGGATGAAATAGTTATGTTCCTGGAGATGAAAGGTATTGATTGCGACTTTGTTATTAACATTGTTAACGATGAGTGGAAATCAGACTTCATGTTTGCCATTGACATTATGGAAAAGTTGAATGAATTGAATGTCAAACTTCAGGGCAATAGCTTGTTTGCACATGAAATGTACGTGCATGTTAAATCATTTCAAGCAAAACTCTTCCCTCTTCTCCAGGCAAGCAGGTGAAAGAAGCTTTTGCCATTTCCCTTTGTTGAAACAAAAAAACATTTCAATTGAAATGGTTAACAAGTACAAGGCTCAGTTAGATGCCTTGGCTGTGGAATTTGCAAAGAGGTTCCAAGACTTCAAGAATTTGGAACCACTTTTTAATATGCTCCGTTCGCCATTTAGTGCAGAAGCTGATTCAGCCCCAGAGGATATACAGTTGGAACTGCTTGATTTACAAGCAGATAATGACCTGAAGGAGAAGTTCAAGTCAGGTGACTCAGGTCATCTGCTTGAGTTTTATGGATCTTTGCCAGAAGCAGCTTTTCCACACTTAAAAAAACTTTGCTGCCAAACTTTTGTCACTATTTGGATCAACATACATCTGTGAGCAAGCTTTTTCTTGTCTGAAGATAAACAAGTCGAAGAACAGATCGATGATGACTGACTGCAATTTGCATGCAGTCATGCGAATCACAACCAGTAAACTGGTTCCACAGTTCAAGAATATTATTCAAAATTGTGAACAGTTACATACTTCTCATTAGTTATAATGGTATGTAATCTGTGGTTACATGCTATGTAAATAAAGTTCATTCTTCTTCATAATTATTATGAATAGTAACAGTAAACTTTTGTTGAAACCAATTATTGACTATAGTTCACTAGTAAACTCATATTGCCAAATTAAAAACTGTTTCAATTAGTGTTTTTAAATTTAACGTGCATGTGCAATACAGTGTGAAAGTGAAATAAAATGACAAATATAAGGTTATTATCTTTAATTCATATTTACATATTGAAGTAGTATAGTAGACAAAATACATATGTGGCCCCCAATACCAATAATTTTTAAAATGTGGCCCTCCATAAAAAATGTTTGCCCACCTCTGCACTAGAGGGTGATCTACTAAAAAGTATACTTACTTCAGCATATTTATTTAGACATATAAAAAGTGCAATGTTCATACTTTTATACATGGATTTTACATTTTTACAACTAATGTCATAAGCATACACAATTTATTAAATAAATGTTTTTAAAGATGTTTTGAAATAAACGTATGGTTTTAATAATAAATATTAATGATGGTAATGAATATTTATGAAGTAGTAGAAAATGATTTGTTAGTTTGAATTAAATGAGCCTGTTATTATAGGTTAATTGTTAATCTAATTGGTATATAAAGATGTAATTAGAGTTTTTAAGTGTATCTGATGAAGTCCTAATGTTTTGGGACGAAAACGCATGGTTGGAAATAAAAGAGCGTTAATATTTTATTCGCCAGACTTGAATTCATTTACGTTTTTGGAGACTGAATTCGTGGTTGTTTTGCCTCTTAAGCAACTCCTTTGTGGTTTATTGTTTTTTTTTGAGAGTTGTTTCACTCTGTTTGTGGATCTCTGGCTAGATACCTATTAATATGCTGTCTCTAACTTGAATGCTGAATAGATGTAATCAATTAATTACAGCAACTTGGTAGAGCTTAGGACATATATAAAGTGGTTTTTGCTTATGTTTCATTCATGGTCTGAAGAAGGGTATACATGCATTTAATCTATCGTCAGATTACCGATGTACCGAATGTCGAAAGCAGTGACCCGTTCTCATAAGTTCAAATACCGAATGCAATAACTCTGAATGCCGGCTAGGATTCACATCATAAATGCAACAATGACATCACTCACACACAGTCATATACGAGCATGCTTTCCTGAACACAACAGTGATTCGTCCATAAGTGTATTGGATCTAGACAGCCCTTTGACATATGGATTAGCAGGGATTTCAAACACTGAAGGTATGTATCTGCTATACATCGGGGTGTGATCCAATACCGAGGTACAACTAGGTAGGACTGTAACCTATACATGTATTCACTTACAGGTGACTGATGAGGATAGTGTGCGTGTCATAATCCCGGTGTGTTAGGCAATACATACACCACTGAGAAGAGCCAGAAGGGGAAAAGACACACTGTTCAATGAGGGCTACCAATACTACCATGAGAAATGTGTTGGCGTGAAGCACTACTGGTACTGTACATGTATGAGCAGAGACAAGTGTAAGGGTCGATGCATTACCAGAAATGGGCACGTTTTGTGTAAGAGTAGTGCACACTTCCATGGACCTGACCCAGTACAGTCTGAAGTGTGTCAGTTCCATGATAGGATAAGGAAAAAAAGCACATAATTCAGTACAGGACCCATGCAAGATAATATCTCAGGTACTGGTGAGTACCTCCACAGCAATGGTTAATGTACTGCCTAACAGTAAGGCACTGAAGGAGAGTGTAATGAGGACTAGACACAGGAAGAAGGTTGCCAGGTTCCAGGATCTGCAGTCCTTCCAGGACCTTCATAGCGATATGCTACCCCTGAAGAAATGCAGTTTTCTAGTAGAACATGGGGGTGACAGCATGCAGGATGTCCAGATAGGTTATCAAGAGTTGTTAGTACAACTAAGACTGTTGTGTGCATCCAAGTTCCTTTCGGTACACAGTACCTTCCCTATTAGTACTACGGAGTACTGGCAAGTATATACCATCCATGGCCCATAAGACAAGTCAGACTCACAGAAGGTAGTTCCTTTGGTGAACAGCATCCTGCCATGTAAGAGTGAAGAGTGCTATAAGCAACTATGGGCGATTGTGCTAGGCTTGTGTGGGAAACAGGACCTTCAACTTGTGCCAAATATGGTGATGTCAGACTTCAAAAGGGATGCTGTCAATGCAATTCAGGCATCGTTACCAGATACCGTCACCAAGGGCTGCTGGTTCCACTTCTGCCAAATCATCTGGAGGCAAATACAGAAGGTACACCTTGTTAAAAGGGTTCAGAACCGATGCAGCATTTGCTCATTTATGTAAGCGGTTACGTTCCCTTGCATTCGTTAATCCTGCATATATCATGGAGACATTTGCAAATATTGAGAGGGAGTTCCCCAAATTTGGCCAGCAAGTGCTCATTTTTATTTCAAGGAAAACTACCGGATAGGTTGCCCAAGAAGATATGGTATGAGGGGCTTAACGGCGGAAAGGCATCCACCACTGTTTGAGGATGCATTCTGGAACCAGTATGACAATACGGGTTTGGGCTATTCACACACAAAGAATGCTGTGGAAGGGTGGCATAGGCAGTTAAGGAGCCTACTGGGTAAACAGCGGTTGGTCATGTTGGATGTGCTACATGCTATCCAACTGGAAAAAAAAACATGTGGAGGATCTGAAATCCAGGTGTATTTCAGGGTTACCTAGTATCCCGAAGCGGCGTAGATTGGACATAAAGGAGCGTGCATTCCAAAACCTCTTGGATAAACGAGATGAAATGACACTGCAAGGATTTATCCGTTTACTGGCTCAGCATTGCTCCTTTTGATACACAGTGTGTAGGGAACATGTTTACAATTGTTGTATGTTCTGTCACAGAGCACAGGTGTACTTATGTACTGCATTTGTCACAGTGAGTGTTTTAGGAAATGTGTGCATTGCACACTCACGATTGCATATGTGAGAAAAAAAAAGTGATGGCACGGTATATTAGTTACAGAAGAGATGAACAGCAGATGCACACCACTGTGAACACAGTACTTTCCAGAATATCCTCCCAGGATGTGCGCTTGTGTAACTCCATATCCTGTATCATGCAGCCACGGGAATCTCGAATTTGACATTTCCCCGATTACACAGTTAGGCATTTTGTTGTTTCGAAAACATTATTTTCAACATTTAGGTTCGAATAATGTAATGTTCGGTTATCGGTAATTCGATTAAATGCATGTATACCCTGAGGAAGCATCTGTGATGTGAAAGCGCTAACCATATTAAAGTTTTTTTAATATTATTTCTGCCGTGTTTCTCCCTCCGATTCAGTTTGTTGAAGACCATTTGCTCGTTGGTGTGAGATGGAGTTAATTCAGAGTGGCTACACTATTGACTTTCATTGCTTTTGTGATACGTTTTGTGTTAGTTTAGTGGAGCATGGCAGAAGAAATAGTACTGAATTGGACTATGTACCTAAAGTAGTAAGTGTCTCTCAAGCTGGCTTTGCTAAGATGGTGCAGCAAAGCAATAATCCTTTATTAGCCTTTGAAGCTTCTGATGAAGAAATGAGATGTGAACAAGTAAAATTTGATGAAAGAATTGTTAATAAGCTCACTCGTGAGTTGGAGCATGACTTGCTGAAGTTTAAGCAACTAAAATGGCAAAGGTTTAATTTTGAGGCATGTATTTCTCAAAGTAAATCCAAAGGTCAGAGTCCTAAAAATGCCTGCCTCAAAAAACACCTTTCCTGAACTGCTGAAACACTGGCAAAAGCTGAATATTGAAACCAGCTTTAAATACACAGCTCTTAATTGATTTTCAGAAGCCCAGTGAGAATCTATTGCTGAGAGATGTAAGAAAGAAACAAGAGCGGAGGTCTATTGTTCCGGCGAGTGTATATGACAGACTGCTTTCTAATTTATGTGAGAATGTGACTGCATATGAACAGCTCTCAAGTCAGATAAAGAAGAAATTAGAGAGAGATCCAAGAGATTTCTTAAATGGACATGTGTTTACTTGACCGAAGGGTAATGAAGTAAGAGAGGCACAAAACAAAACACTAATACTAATGCAAATTGAAATGTTCCTGGCTCACAGGTATTGAGCTTGGAGACTGCAAGTGCTAGTATATCATGGAACACCTCTAGCTCAAGAAGGGGTGAATATAATGCTTCAAACACTACAGAGAGGCCATTAGAAGCAACAGAAATGCTGCATACTATAAATGTTTTAATCAGTAACAATCAAAATGAAAGTTATACGGCTGTTCAATCTGTAAAAAAAGACAGAGATGGTTCAAACCACATTAATGTAGGCTCCCCCCCTTCCCATTTGCAAACTGGATCCATCGCAAATGGGCCGGTCCAGCAGCAGGGGAGGAAATGGAGGCTGCCTTCCCAGGAAGAAGGGATTTGAAAAGGATGTGTAACCTGGCAAGGAACTGAAAACACTGGTAGTGAACTTTTCTAGTAAAATGTTAACTAAACATCAGGAATCCATACTTGAACGTGGTTTGACTTTCATTCAAGCTTCAGACACTGACTTTGTGAGTACTGTACTGGATACAAGATATTTTGCATGCAGTGTTATGCTGAAATCTTTATTTGGCAGTGACAATTCTGAACATTTTAATGACTTTAAAAAAAAAACCCAGCTATTTGTCCCTGATATGAATCCGGTTTTAGAAGTATTTTGTAATGTTTTTGAAACGCAATTATTTTATTTATTTTACATTTGTTTACCGGGCTAGTCTAACTGGATACATGTCCATTTTCAGTAGAGGCCCGGGAGAGGAAAGCTCCAGGGAAAAAACATACAATTTAATAGAGAATAACATAAAAACAGTTTTATACAGCAATAACCATAAAAGCAGTTTTATACAGCAATAATTTTAGCATAACATGTTAGCTAAAGAAATTGTTAAAAGAATATAAAAAATAGAAGAATTAAAAGGTTTTTTTTTTTTTTTATTATAAGCTACTCTTACTAGAAACAAGTCTTAGAAGGGTAGTATACTAAGTAGGTTAAAGTATACTAATAATTTATTTCTATGTGAGAGAAAAGGATATAGAAGTATTTTAAGAAGGTTTGTAATAGGAGAAAGGTAAAAGATCAGAGTCAAGAAAATGTTAGTCAGGGTTAGAACAGAAGCATAACCAGTGGTTATTGAAGTAGAGCTTTACATTTCTTTTTAAAAAGTGGGAGAGTGGTCTGAGATGTAAGGTCAGGTGATAACTGACTCCATACTTTTCCGACAGAGTTAGAGAACAAGGAATCACCTAAGTTTTTAGATTTAGTAATATTCATAAGCATTTTGTTTGAGGAGCGTAAATTTTTGAGATTGCTATATGGTATAATGAAGCTAGGGAGTATTATGGGGTTGATAAAGGGCCTTGTATGTTATTGTAAGTTGCTGAAATTGTATCGGATTCAGAAATTCTAACCAGCCTAGTTGTTTCAGATTTAGACAGTGATGAGTTCTAAAAGGGGAGCTTGTAGCGAACCTGGCAATGTTATTATAGGACAGAGCTAGTTTGTGAAGGTTCTTTTTAGACAGGTTAGTGTAAATGGGAGAGGCATAAAGAAGGGTTGAGAGTAAATGAGTTCTAGCTATAGTGGACCTAGCTAGTGGTGTAAGATAAGGTTTTATTCTCTAGAGGGATCCTAATTTTCTGTTAACTGATTTTACTGTGGCAGTTACGTGGGTATCAAAGTTGAGATTATTGTCAATTGTGACTCCTAAGAGTTTAGTGGTTAGATCAGGAGAAATAAGTGTGCCATTATTAGATGGGAGTGTAATGTACAGGGGTAGTCTTTTGGGTTGGTGTAGAGAGTAAAAGTTTAGTTTTTTTGGGGTTTAGTAGGAGGCAGCGGTTAGAGAACCAATGTTCTACTGTACTGAAAGCTTTCCGTGTATGAGACTGAAGTTCAGCCTGAGAGGTGGCTGCGCAGACAATAGTAGAGTCGTCTGCATATTGAATACATGTGGAGAGTGGAATGGCTAAGTGGAGGTTATTGATGTAAATGGAAAACAAGAGAGAGGGCCTAATATGGAGCCTTGTGGAACACCTAATGTGATAGGCAGATGATTCGATAGTGTATTTTGCCAGAGTACAGCCTGCTGTCTGTTTTCTAGATAGGATGTGAACCAGTTCATGGATAGTTGATTTAGTGAGTAGGATGCGAAGAAGGATTTGGTGATTAACCATGTCGAAAGCTTTTGATAAATCGACAGACTAGTTTGTGAAGGAAAGCAAGGCAGAAGAGGTACTGTGGAAAGGTCTAAATCCGTGTTGACAGTTTGCTAGTAGGTTGTGATGGAGAAGATGGTTCACTAGCTGTTTGTGGACACACTTTTCCATTATTTTTGCAAGTGGGGAGAGCAGTGCTATGGGACTAAAGTTGGACATTTCGTTGGAGCTACCACCTTTGTGTAGTGGGATAATATGAGAAAATTTCCATTTGAAAGAAATGCTTAGTTTTAAAAAGTCAGAACAATAAGGATAGATTCTTTAACTTAAGGAAGAGCAGGCAGCTCTCCTTGAATTAAGAAATAAGAAGTTATGTACTCACCATAACGTTCCATCTGAGTAGATATCTTCATTTGTCTGCAACCTTTGGGATACGGATCTGATCTCGGATCCAAGCCGGCAACTTCTATCATAGCATAGATCCGAGCTCCTAGCTCCTCCCCTTACCCATAATCCCCTGCCTACCCTAACTGACCTCAGATCAAGTTTGCCCCATAGCATAGCAGATAAAAGTGTCCCAAGGGGAACATATGCTAATAACACAAGAACGATCATTTTGGTCAGGGGGAAGGAGGGGGGGGTGGTTGCAGACAAATGAAGATACCTACTCGGAACGTTATGGTGCGTACATAACTTCTTAATCTGAAGTAGGAACTTCATTTGTCAGCAACCTTTGGGACAGAGTCCCCAGCTACCTAAATCTTGGGTGGCCTTCATGGAAGGATATTCCGGAGCACCGCAGAGCCAAAGGACGCCCTACCTCGGGAGACATCTATTTTATAGTGGCTGATAAAGGTGTGAGATGAAGCCCACGTGGCTGCGGAACAAATATCATCCAGTGGAACCCTAGCTTGAAAGGCCGCAGATGTGGCAATGGCCCTAGTAGAATGAGCATGGACTCCTTGAGGTGCAGGCCTTCCAGAGCTCTGATATGCTAAACGAATACAACTCGAGATCCATCGAGAGAGAGAGAAACTTTAGAAACTGACTTTCCGAAATTACTTTTGGCAAAGGAGATAAACAACTGATCGGATTGCCTATGATCACCAGTTCTATGGATATAAAAACGTAGTTGTCTGTGTACGTCTAAGGAATGTAGCTTGTACTCTCCTTTGTTATGAAAGTTGGGGAAAACCACTGGAAGATTGATGGATTGATTGATGTTCGCTTCTGAAGATACCTTACGTAGAAAGGACGGATTGATCCTGAGGTAAACCCTATCCGGGTGAAAGACCAGATATGGTGGTTTGACACAAAGAGCTTGCAATTCCGACACTCTTTTGGCTGAAGTTATGGCCACCAAAAAGGCGGTCTTCCAAGAGAGAAATTTGAGATCAACCGTGGCCACCGGTTCGAATGGGGGACCAGTCAAGGCCTGCAAGACTAAGGATAAATCCCATGGAGGTACCACCTCTGACTGGAGGCCTAAGGAGGAAGGTACCTTTGAGGAAGGTCTTACACAGCTTGGAAGTGATAAGAGGACCAGACTCTTTCCCCACGTGATAGTATGAGATTGCTGCCAGTTGTACCTTGACTGTGGAAGAACTAGCCCCCTGGTGAAAGAGAGAGGTTAGAAAATCTAGAACAGATGCTATCGGGGCTGTAAAAGGGTCTAAACGACAGTGTTCTGCCCAAATGGTGAAGCGTTTCCACTTACTTCGATAAACCTTCCTGGTGGAAGGCTTGTGAGCTGCTACAAGAATGGCTTTGACAGGTGATGAGATCCCGGGAGTCCTTATGAGGAGTGGAAATGGAGCAACCAAGCAGTCAGCTTGAGGTTGACCAGGTTCGGAGTCGGAAGATCGAGAGGGTGAGAAATGAGATCCGGAATGGGATCCAGAATCCATGGTGGATACACTAGGTGAGACCATAGGTAAGGGAACCACGTCTGACGAGGCCAGAATGGGGCAAAGAGGATCATCTTGCTCCCCAGCTGCCTGGCTTTCTGTAATAATTTCAACATCAGGGGAAGAGGAGGGTAAGCATAAAGCAGACCGGGAGGCCAAGCATGAACTAGAGAGTCTCTCAGGGACTCCCCCGGAGGGGGGATCAGAGAGAAGTAATCGTTGCATTTGGTGTTTGAAGGGGAGGCAAAAAGATCGCAACAAGGTTGCCCCCATCGGGCAAATACTTGCTCTGCAACTCGATGGTTGAGAGACCATTCGTAAGGAGTCAGGACAGTACGACTGAGCCTGTCCGCTAGAATGTTGGACCGTCCCGGAATGTGCATTGCTATGAGAAAGCGGTTGGTGGAAATTGCCCATTCCCACACTCTCATGGCCTTGCGGCACAGGGGGTAAGACCTGGTTCCCCCCTGTTTGTTGATGTACCAGACGACCAACATGTTGTCTGTACTGCAATCGTCCCTACCAGAAGAGAGTTGTGTAGTGCCTGCAACGTCAAAAGCACCGCCCTCATCTCTAGGACGTTGATATGCAAAGAGGTCTCTCTGTCGTTCCACGTGCCTTGGACTGTCCTGCCTGAAAAATGCCCCCCACCCCAGGCGAGAAGCGTCCGTGGTCAGTGTCGACTGGCGGAGGTAGTGAGAAGGGACGTCCCGTGCGGAGATTGGGAGACTGGAGCCACCACAGGAGCGATCTTCTGCAAACCTTAAGGAAATGGGGTGAGACAGGGGGTTGCGAGACAGGGACCATTGTACCTGGAGGGTCCACTGCGGCACCCTCATGTTCAACCGAGCCAATGGCAGCAGAGGGATTGCAGCCGCCATAGATCCTAGGGCCCTCAGGATCAATTCCGCCTAAGGAGTTTGCAGTTGAAGGATGGCCTGCACGTGCAACATCAGGTTCCGAAGCCAATCTGGAGTCAAGAACGCAAGCATCTGTTTGGAATCCAGTCTCGCCCCTATAAAATCCAACACCTGTGTAGGGATGAGAGAGGATTTGGTCATGTTGATGGTTAATCCTAATAGTGGAGCCAGACTGAGGAAATAATCCCTGCATGAACAAAGTAGATGTCTTGTTGGGGCCGTAAGGAGCCAGTCGTCCAGGTATGGAAAGACCTGAATTCCCTGGAGTCTCAGGTGGGCCGCTAGGACCTTGGTGAACACCCTGGGGGCTGAGGTGAGACCAAAGGGGAGGACCCCGAATTGAAAGTGACTGGCTCCCAGCCGGAAGTGGAGAAACCTCCAGGAACGTCTGTCCACTAGAATGTGATAGTACGCATCCTTGAGGTCTATGGAGCACATCCAGTCGTCCTCCCGCAATAAGGGGAGAACGGACTGCAACGTGACCATTTGGAACTTTTCTTTGGGTACCGCCAGGTTTAGGAGAGAGAGGTCGAGGATGGACCTCAAGTCCCCTGTCTTTTTTGGCACCAGAAAGAACCCCCTGATCCGACGATCTGGGGGGACGGGCTGGATGGCTCTTTTTGCAGAAGCTGCTGAATTTCTGCAGCAGCCACCTCCCTCTGACTGGGTGGAACGTCGGGAAGGCTTCTGATTCTGGGGTTTACTATGAAGGGAATTTGGTAACCTCTGGATATAATACGAAGCACCCAGCCATCCGTTGTTATGGACTCCCATTTTGCTACGTGCCTCGAAAAATGACCCCCTGACTGCCTCCAGAGTGGAGCAGTCGGGTAACCCCCTCAGGGATTCTGCGTGGGCCTCTCAGAGAACGGTTCCCTGGACCCAAAATTCCTGGGACCCCCCTGCCTCTAGGGCGGCATCCTCCCTGTCCTCCTCTGCCACGAGAGGACCGGTTGTCCTGAGCAGACTGGGATTGATGCGATTTTCGGAACCACATCATCTTCTGACCCTTTTGGTTCTTAGAAAAGGACCTCTGGGGTGCAGAGAAGCAGACTCCGACGGCAGACAAGGTCTTCCCGTCTTTCTCGCTCTGGACAAGAGTGTCGCGAATGGTTTTGCCGAACAGTGCAGAACCATCAAAGGGGCATTCGCGAATGACGCCTTAAAGGGTTCCGAGAAGTCACAGTGATGGAGCCAGGCCTGTCTTCTCATGACAAGTCTGACTCTGCCTGCTCTAGCTGCAACCTCCGTAGCATGAGACAACAGCCGCATAGAGGTGTTAGAGATAGAGCAGAGGGTGGCCATTCAGGAGGAGTACAGATCCTTGTCTCCCTCCGATACGGACCCTGGGGGGGGAAGCAGCATATTCCTTAATTAGATCCCACTGCATCCGAATAACGTGTGCCATGTAGTTCAAGGCCCTCAAAGAGAAGGTCGCTGAACTGAAGGCCCGCTTCCCAAGACGGTCCATCACGCGAGAATCCTTGCTCGGAGGATGAACCGTGGGGCTCCTGAGCCAACTCTTTCTTGGTGGCTGCAGCCACCAACATGGCATCCACAGGGGGACCTCTGCTCCAGTGTGATCTCTCTGCAGGGAGGCTCAAAATTTTGTCCGGACGCTTGGGGATCGGCTCTACGGTGTCAGGTTCCATCCAAGCCCTAGAGGATACGAGATCCACCAGGGGGTCGGGTGGAGGGGACACCCAAGAGGTAGATGGTCCTGCCTCAAACGCCTCAAGGAATACGGACTCATCAGAGGAAGCCTTAGGGGCAAACCACCCACCCCTGATTTTGAGCATTTCCATGATGTCTCCAAAGGAGACATCCTCGGGGGGTGACCTAGGGGAGCCTTCCCCTTCATCCAAGTCCGTATCTTCGGTGAGACCCGCAGGGGAGTCAATGTGCCTCCTTTTGCACTTTGCCTTGTGAGGAATCTCCTCGGGGGAGGGGGCTGTCAGAGGAGTCCTCACGGGCTGTATCCTGTTCCACTGGAACTCCTAGAGGCGCTAAGGCAGGCTGCCCCGAGGGCCGGATGAGGGGAGCCAGGACCAGATGAGAAGGAGTGCGGGAGGGAGCCGAAGCCAGGACCGGAAGCCTGAAAGCACTCGACAGTGCCCTCTCCACCGCAGCGAAAGCCGAGGGGGAGCCACTCTGACGGATCCCACTCCATTCGGATCCGAAGCATGGATCGGACCCGGGGCCGAGAACGTTGGATCCGAAGGACCAGTGTGTTCCGACCGGGATGGAGCCGAAAGCACACTGAATCCCCCGGATCCGAAGTTCGGCCCATGGCTCCGAGAGGTCGGATCAGACAAACTCGAGGGAGTCGGAGCCGACGTGCCCAGCACGGTCGGCTCCGACCTACCCCCGGATCCAATGTGGCTCGGCTCCAAGCGCTCCGAACCCGAAATGCGGGTCAGAGAAGGAGCTATAGGAGAGAAAAAAGGGGTTGAGCTCCCCCCTGGAGGGGGGGGGGGAGGCAAGAGCACTCCCATCTGCATCTGGGCCTGGATGAATCTCATCATCCGGTCCATGACCACATCAGACATACTAAAAGTGAACCTTGAAGAGGCCACTGAGGCAGACCTGGAGTATCGCCTCGATGACCTCGACGGGGACCGGATCACCTCCTCCTCTGGTCCCAGGGAGAAACAAGGGGATCGGATCCGAGGAGGAGGAGATCGAGAAGACTTGGACGGAGAAGCCCTCTTGGTGGGCGGGGCCGATGAGGAGTCATCGGCCCGCCGCTTAAGGTGCTTCTCCCGCCGCTTCTCTTTCCTGGACTCCCTATCCTCCGGAGCCGAAGCGGGAGGTTGAGTCCCGGTTGGAGGAAGGGAGGCAGGAGTGACCACTACTGGGGGGGTAGCGGGCACTGAAATACCGGAGGCCGAAGCAGAGTCTGGGGGTAAAAGGCCCGCCAGAACTAGCTTCGACCTTCGATCCTTGAGTGCCCTGGGGTTGAACGCCGTGCAAATCACGCAACCCGAAGAGAGGTGTTCAACCCCAAGGCACCTAACGCACCGAGTGTGGCCATCAGCCGGTTAAAGCTTGTGACCACACTTGGTGCATTTCGAAAAAAATGGCTTTAGGGGCCTCCGACATTACTACAGTAAAGCGCACTCACTAGGCCCCTAACACTCAAGTCGCACACACACGCTACGACCAGCGGGGGAAGGAGAAATATCTTAAATTAAATTAGCTAAAATAATAACAAGATTAGTGTTAAGGGTAAACCTACCATGCACACACAATCACTCACTCAGAAAGAAAAACATTTTTCCTCTTAAAAACGCCAAGAGCTCTGGAATCTAGCTGTTGCTTGAAGAGCGGCAAACTAGATCTGGGGTCAGTTAGGGTAGGCAGGGGATTATGGGTAAGGGGAGGAGCTAGGAGCTCAGATCTATGCTATGATAGAAGTTGCCGGATCGGATCCGTATCCCAAAGGTTGCTGACAAATGAAGTTCCTACTTCAGATTTATGTATTTAATGTTATTTTGTCCTGTGGACAAAGGTGGGGGAATTGCTGTCTTTAATACTGAAGATTATGTTGCTTCTATGCAAGAAATGCTTAATGATGAAAAAGTATACAAGCATATCAGTTTAAATTATATAGAATTATGCTGCAGCCAGCTATTTAAATCATTATATGACTGTTTTGCAAGCAGTCTTTCTAATTCTTTGTTGGACTTTTTTTTACTGTTACAAATCCTGTTGTTCCACTCATTCAGACCCTTCCAAAACTGCATAAAGATAAATATAACCCACCATTCAGACCTATAGTGTCTGGTCAAGGATGGATTACACATTCAATATATAAATATGTTGAAAATAATCTAAGACCAAGAGTTAGTACTTCATCCTATGTATTGAAGGACACAAAACAACTTTTGCTTGATATTGGTAGGACTTTTTGTAGTTCACTTGAACAACCTGACAACTGTTTACTAGTACCTATGGATATTAATTCACTTTTTAGTGTAATACCACACATATGGTTGGAGTCAGTTAAGAGTTAAAGCCTGCATAGCTCCTATGATATGAGAATTGATTTTCTATGCATGTTAATAGAAATAATTCTGGAAAATAACATCTTTAACAGAAGTACTACCTACAATTGTTTGGCGTAGCTATGGGCACACCATGTGCCAATAGCTACGCCAACATGGTATTTGCCTATTGGGAGGAAGTCTGTTTTGACAGGAGACATTTGCTGATAAAATTGTGTTCTATATGAGATTTGTCGATGGCCTCCTTTTGGTGTGTGTGGGGGGCATAGAAAGGGAGTTAGGAGAATTTTCTAGATACAACTACTAATTTTTTGAGGTTTACTCATTCTGTCTCCGACAGAAATATCTTTTTTGGATGTGACTACATTCAAGGACATTAATGGAAAGTTATCATCCAGATTATTTAGAAAAGAATGTAGAAAAAATAATGTCCTGAGTAGAGACAGTATGCATCCTACCTATATCTATATGAATATCATAAAAGGTCAAGCCATGCGTACATCTAGGTTAGATACGGAAGAGGAACATTTTGAACAGGATATGGGAACTTTCAGAAATGAACTGTTAGAGGAAATACTTGAGAAACGAGGTAGATACTGGGATTCAGCAAGTTAAATCTATGAGGAAGGGTAGGGCAAAACAGTACATCAGCAATACCCATGATACTTCTCCCAAACAGCTGAAAGAAAATTATACTGCTAAAAATCTGCCCATTCATTTAGAATATGCAGGGAATGTGAGAAAGGTACAAAATGTGACTGATAAAAGCTGGTCCATTTTGCAATCAGACCCCGAGATAGCTAGGATTGTAGGCCAGAGGCCAAGGTGTGTGTGTGTGTGTGTGTGTGTTTCGGCTTTTCCCGGTACGGTTATAAAAATCTCCGAAGGTTACTTTGTTAACCAAAAAAGTCCATGGAAATGACTTATGGTCTTAATATGGCCATTGCAGTGTCTGTGATGTTCTGAGTGACAACAGGAGCTTCGTACATCCTATAACAAATAGGAAGTATGAATTCAAAGTTTAAGGCAAACTGTAAGACAAGGAACTTGGTATACCTGGTTGTGTGTTTAGCTTGCCCTTCCATGTTGGCATGACCACTCGTTCACTGAGAGTGTCAGAGAGCATTTGGCTGCCATAGAAGTGCTCTAGCCAAACATGCTATCTGTGCAGGGGGAATACATTCAATAACTTTGAATTGGAAATGATGTACTTTGCAAGATTCAAGGCTGGGTGACATGAAAAATAAACTGGAACTGAGAGAGTTAAAATGGATTATTGAGTTACAGGCACAAAAAGAACCAGGCTCAATGATAAAACACCCATTAATCCCTATCTGAAAACAAGGTTTTATAAAATCTGCTTATATTGTTCATGTTTTATACTGGTCTTGTATATACCTGTTTTATTGAATTTATTTCACTGATGAAATGTCAGTTTGTGTATTAAATTGTTGGGGTTAGCAAGCTGTAGTAGGTCTCTGGCTAGATACATATTAATATGCTGTCTCAAATTTGAATACTGAATAGATGTAATCAATTAATTACAGCAACTTGGTAGAGCTTAGGAAGTATATAAAGTGGTTTTAGCTTACATTTCATTTGTGGTCTGAAGCATCTGTGATGTGAAAATGCTAACCGTATTAAAGTTTTTTATTTTATTTCTGCCGTGTTTCTCCCTATGATTCATTTTGCTGAAGAAAATTTGTTTGTTGGTCTGAGAGGGAGTTAATTCAGAGTGGCTACACTATTGACTTTCATTGTTAAAGTCCGGCACTGCAACACTTTGAGGAGAAAGAGGATCCTTTTTAAAAGCAACTGTCAAATCACTGTATCAGACTTTGGAATCTCCACCCAAATGGTCCATTTCCTGGGGAGAACTGAAAAATTTGTCTGGCCTACTTTAGAGCAATGGCCACCATATTTAGTGTCTCCAGTGTGATCTGAGTGACATTATTTTAAAGGATATCCAGAAGGGAGAAACCACCCAGAAGAATTCCTGGGATGACCAGCAGCCCTCTCAAAACCACCTCTAAATGGGAGACAAAAGGCTGAGACATTAACACACAAGTCCAAGACAACCCCAGAATGTAAGCTCAGGGAGTAAGGAATCCTTCTCCCATCCTCTTAAGATTACAAGGGCTTTCTCCAAGGCACTCCACATATGCTTGATTTCATGTACAGACTTACAGGATTCTATTTAATGGGGGGAACCTGGAGGAGGATTGCTTGGGGTGTTGGCTTGTCACTGCCTGCGACACCTCTGTTGCACCTACAGACATTACTAGACAGTCAGTTCTCTACTCAAGGGCAAGTATGTCTAGTGCAATTTCCAGTGCTAGTATAAAAGTGTGCAAAGTGCCCACTAAACAGGAACTACTGATTCCCACTGACTAGGCTGATGCTGAAAGGTGTGGGGCCCACACAGACAGCATAGACTTGAAAGCGCTGATAAGTAAACTAGCAATGATGCTAGAAACAGCAATAGTAGCAGTGGCATAAACGGGGCTGACATGAGATCACAGGGGCTTATGTTACGGTTGAAGTCATCACAACAAACTCAAACTTATAATCAATTGTCAAAGGGACTGGTGCCACAAAACTGATGCTGGCATCCTGGTGATTGATGCCAGGAGGGATAAAACTGTAGCACAGCAATGATGGCATTAGCATATGTAATGATGGGCGAGGAGAAAATGGCATCCCAAAAAGATTGCCTGTACCCAGAAACAGATAAGGTGAGAAGGGGGCACTGGACTGACTACTGTAAGCCCAGATAATGGCCACTGGCAGCCTCTCACAGTCAACAGGTAGGGCAGAAAAGGGAGAAGACCTTGGTGCAGCCATCCTAAGGAATCGGTGATAACTGGACAAAGTCCCTTCAGGTCTTGACTATACAACTATGATTATTGCAGATGCTGGTAAACTTCAGTTTTGGACATACTATCCAGAGTTTTGACAACTATTCTGGTCAGAACTGGGGCACTAAAGAAGAGACCCGACATGAGGCAGTCATAAGGGTGTAAGATTAACAGAACAAGAAAATGGAAGCCCCTGTTCTTATGACCTAGGGCCCAAGCTGTTTTAAAGGATAAGCAAGAGAAGCATTCACCACTTGCATCCAACAAAGATTTGAGAATGGGCAGAATGTTTCTCTACATCCAAACATTAACCACTTGAAATATCGACAAATAGGGAACCTCTGAGTTGCAAGCCTCTCTCAAACAATAAAGTCACTCCATATGATATAATGGTATAATGGTATGTTAATCTAGGCCCAAAAAATGTCACTGTTCCATGGCACTCGACCCCCATTAGACCAGTCATTGAGTAGAATGCTTCCTTTAGAATGTACATGATGAGGTATATGCAACAAATACAGTGTCCACAAAGGATCCTCACAAACATAATACAAGGTATAAAAATGTTCTATGAGGACCACCTCATAGCCTTATCCTTGCAGTCTCACTCCTACAGACTGCTGAGGTGCGATCTATGCCTGACATTCAATGGCCCAAGCCCAATTTTACAGAAAAATAAATAAATAAATAAAAGGGAGTTTGAGTGAAAAATACAAAATATGGCTAATTTAAATCTAGCGTGCAAGGAGAAAGAAAAGTGAAAGACAGACATTTTTTCTCACAATGTTAGTATACTTCTTCACAACACAGAGCAGCCTGGGGTGGTTTTTCCCTTGCCCATCTGAGAACTCAATAAAATTTGGAGTCTCCAGTGCATGATGGGAAGGACTCAATGCAGCCTTACAAAGTTTTACCTACTACAAAGTTCTAATGCCCACACTTCTAGTCTTTTTGCTACACATAATGGCCTATTATTGGAATATCAATGGCATAACTACTTGAAATAATGACAAAAAATTATTCTTTTCAAAATCCAGTACAAACGGGAAATCTTTAAATTTTGACAAAAAAAAAATTAAGAAAACTCCAGTATTTAATCCATCTTGGTTAGTTTAACAATATGTATTAAATTAAACTGTAATTTTCCACTGAAGATAGTATAACTGAAACAATTTAAAGGTAGCATTTTTATGAAACAAATAAATAAAAATAAAAACTAGTTTGCATGACTTCATAACAGATCAAATTAAAAAAAAAAAAAACACAAAAAACTCAATGCTTATCTGAAGAAAATCTACTTATAAAAGTTCGAACATACAAAATGTTTAGACTCATTCTCAAAATAGTCCAGATTTTCTAGAATATATGTACCTTACACGTTTTACATAATCATGGCTCTATTCAGTCGCATACCGTCTGCTCAGAGGTGACATGTGCCTGACATACAAGGCCATGTCCAACCCAGAATTAATGGACATGCTCCACCTCAAAAAATCCAAATCCACCAAAACCACTAGAGCAAGTGACAAACCTTAGCACGGGTATAAATAGGACGTGCTGGAGGGATAGATTTATCACTCAGAGACTCCCTATGCTGTGGAATAGAGTCCCGGTCCATGTGAGGCAGAGCACCTCGCTGGCTCTGTTCAAGAGAAATCTTGACCTGTGGATGGGAGATCGTAGGTTTACCCCGGGAATCATCTCTGTGTCACTGCTGGACAGAGGCACAACAAACTAATGGGTAAAAATTCGGGCTAGGCTTATAAATGCCTTAGGGCAGATAGCCTAGTATAAACCTATGAACCTATGGATATAAATTGGGCATTCTGACAATGTTCCTCATAACTGACAAAAGCTAACTGAAATACTAACATATTTTTTTGTTACTTTCTACAAAGTATGCATTCATGCTGATTCAGTGGTTAACTGGTAACAAGAATGTTAGACAGTGATTTTTCATGTTTAGTAAACTGGAATGCTTTCATGACTGGCAGAACAAAAAGTACAGTTATGTATCTACCATAAATGTAGATGTTAGAGTGTCTTCACTGCTGCAATCATTACACTTGGATTATCCTGCCGTCAGGCGGTCCCACAGTCGGCCAGAGTTCTAAAGTCTTAGTCCGGCGTCAGTTGCTGTCGCTTCCTCCCTGATGTCAGTGCGCCAGGGGTATACAAGATGCAGCCGACGCCATTTTCTTTAGTTTTTCTTGCTCTAGATGTCAGGTGCCCCCAAAAAGGTAGGAAATACATATTGCTAATAAAACATACAGTAAGGTAAAAATAAAACCTTCAGTAACCAGCAAATACACCACATAGGTAGTATAGTGTAGAAAGGAATGGATATAACCCAAGTAAGAGAGGGGATGGCAGGTGGGTAACCAGGACTGCAGCAGTGAAGACACTGTAACATCTACATTTATGGTAGGTACAAAAAACTGTACTATGTTCATAGTGTTTCACTGCTGCAGTCATTACACTTGGGTTGAATCCCAAAGCTGAGTCAGGGTATCTGGTTCTATAGAGGGTATGGTGTGGCTATGAGGCCCTGCAGCACTGCAGTGGCAAAGCCAACTCTGGATCTAGAATAAAGAGGCAAGTGGTAATGCTTGGTAAAGGTGTGCATTGAACTCCAAGTTGCAGCTTCTAAAATGTCTTTGGTAGGTACTCCTCTAAGGTAGGCAGCAGAAGTGGCAGTTGCCCTGGTGGAATGTGGTCTAATGTTACTAGGTACAGGTTTCCCATGTTGTGTGTAGCAGAACTGGATACAGTGTCCTATCCACTTTGAAATGGCCTGCTTTGAAATAGCCTTTCCCTGTGACCCTGCAGCATATGATACAAACAAGTGTTCAGTTTTTCTGAAAGTTTTTATTTTGTCCAAGTAGAAAGATACTTGTCTGTATGTCCAAGGAGTGTAGAAGTCTCTCCCCTTTATTCTGGGGATTTGGATAAAAGGTTGGCAAGTGAATAGTTTGGTTAACAGCCACACTGGATACCACCTTAGGCATAAAAGAAGGGTTTGTTCTTAAAGAAACCCTGTCTTGGTGAAAAATGATGAAAGGCTCCACTGCCATTAGTGCCTGTAGCCGAGACTCTTCATGCTGAGGTTATTGCCAGAAGCAGAACAGTTTTCCATGATACATATTTTAATTCTGCTGAATTGGCTGGCTCAAAAGGAGGTAAAGTGAGTTTTTCCCAAGACAAAATTGAGGTCCCAAGTAGGTGTTGGTGCTCTCCGGGGTGGTCTTATGTTTTTAGCCAGAGGTACTACTTTAGCAATGGATGAGAGAAAATAGGAGGATCTGTGTTGTAATGAGCCAAGATGGCAGAAGCGTGGATCTTGATGGATGAGAAGGATAATCCTTTGTCCAGCATCTGTTACGTATTGTAGTATCTGAGGAATGTTTGGGACAAGAGGGTCAAGGCTTTGAGCCTGGTTCCAGGCACAGAATCTCTTCCACTTTTCTGAATAAGATTTCCTGGTGCTAGGCCTCCTGGCCTCCAAAATGACATCCATAACAGCTTTAGAGAGCGGTGTTGTCTGTTTGGCTAATGAATTTGCCATGCAGCCAGGTTTAAGGTTTTGAGCCGACTGTGCAGAATCTGATTGTTTCGTTGAGTCAGAAGGTGTGGAATTTGAGGCAAAATCCAAGGTGGGCCTTCAGCTAAGTTCTTTAAGATTGGGTACCAATGCTGGCGTGGCCAGTCTGGAGCAATCAGGATCATCTGTGTTTTTTCTTGTCTGGCTTTAAGGAGTACCTTTGAAAGGAGAGGCAGTGGTGGGAAGGCATAAACTTTTAGGCTTTTCCAGCTGAATGAAAGAGCATCCACTTTCCATGCTTGTGTGCGATAAGCCCTTGTGCAGAATTTATGTAGTTGGCAATTCAGTGGGAAGGCAAAAAGATCTATGTCCGGGCACCCCCATTTTTGCGTTATCATGCTGAAGACTTGTGGATTTAATTTCCATTCGTGAGGATCCATGAGGTTTCTGCTTAAGTCGTCTGCCAAAGTATTTTTCTTTCCTGGCAGGAATTGTGCTTGCAGATGAACTTGATAAGTTAAAGCTGTGTTCCACAAGATCGTGGCTTGTCTGCATAGGGGGTAAGGAGGAGTGCCCCCCTTGCTTGTTTATGTACCACATAACTGTGGTGTTGTCTATCTTTAGTAATAATTGTCTTGGATTCAGAAGGTCCTTGAAAGCTGTTAGGGCATTTTGTACAGCCATCATCTCTTTTTGATTGATGTGGAGATGCATTTGGTCTGTGGTCCACTTGCCCTGAATACATTTTCCTGCCATGTGTGCTCCCCAGGCTTAATCCGAAGCATCTGTTGTTAAAGTCTGCCTGGCTGTGGGTAGAGTGAATGGCTGACCCTTGTTGAGGTGACATGCCTGTGCCCATCATCGAAACTCCTGTTGTAGGCAGGGAATTAGTGGTGTTACTGTTTCCAGACTGTGAGAGTGTTGAGTCCAAACACTTTAGGTACCATTGTAATTTCCTCATATGCAGTCTGGCATATGGAATTAATAGTATGCAGGATGCCATGAATCCCAAGGCCTGCAGATTTTTTCTTGCAGGGAGTTGGGACTTTGTTGCCAACAACTGAAAATACTGAGTCAGTTGTCCTTGTTTGTCTGGCGTGAGATAAGCCATCTGGGCCGTTATATTTAAGTTGGCACCCAGGAATATTATCTCTTGTGAGGGCACTAGTTTTTACTTCTTTTCATTTACTGTGTACCCTAGGCAAATTAGCAACCTTTTTACAAATGTCAGATGCTTTAGAATAATGTCCTTGCTCTCTGCTTGAATCAGGCAGTCGTCCAGGTATGGTTGCATTTGAATTCCTTTTTGTCTGCAAAATGCAATTACTGGTGCCAGGCACTTTGTGAAGACCCTGGCTGCAGTAGATAAGCCAAAGGGCAGTGCAAAGAATTGGTAGTGCATTGAACCAGCTATAAATCTGAGGTATCTTCTGCAATTTTGTCCGACAGGGACATGCAGGTATGCCTCTTTGAGGTCCAAAGTAACAAGCCTTCTTGCCCAACATGGGAAGTAGCTGCTGTAGTGTCAACATTTTGAATTTCGGAACATCCAGGTAAGTATTTAGAGTAGAAAGGTCTAATATAGGTCTCCAGGCTTTGTCCTTTCTGGGGACCAGGAAAAGTCTTGAGTAAAATCCTTGTCCTTTTTCCTGCTGTGGCTCTTTTTGAATAGTTCTCATGCCCATGAGGGCTGTAATTTGCTTTTGTGCCTCTGCCCACTGATTTTGTGGCAGGTCTGGCATTCCTTTTAGCCTTGGTAAAGTGTGAAAGTGGAACCTGTAACCTTGAGACACAATATTCAGAACTCATTTGTCTTGGGTGATTGCTTGCCAATTGTGTGAAAAAAGTGCTAGTCTTCCCTCTAAGGGAGCTGCCAAAAGGGGAGAGCTTGGCATTGGAAGGAGGAAGTCATTGGGACAGTTTCCTGTAAGGTTGTGACTTGTCTTCACCTCCTTTTGGGGTTGAAGCACTCCACTGTCATGGTCTGTAAGAGCCTTGGGGCAGAGATCTCTCTCTTGGGCGTCTGTATCTGCCTCTTTGTGGCCTGACACTGGAAAGGACCAATTCTTTGTAGGTCAATTTCTGCTAAATCGAGGTGGCTGTACCTGTAAGAAATCCTTCACTGTTTGCATAGATTTTGCCTTATCCTCCATTTTCTTTAATACCTCCTCTGCCTTAACACCAAATAGAATATCTTGCTGTAAAGGAGCATCCAATAATTTTGCCTTAACATGATCTGGTAACTTTGTTCTTTTAACCAAGCATGCCTTTGAATCAGACATCCTGTAACTGTTGCTCTACAAGAAGCCTCTAATGAATCAGAAAGTACAGTTTTGTACCTACCATAAATGTAGATGTTAGTGTGTATAACCTGCTGCAGTCATCACACTTGGGTTATCCTGCCATCAGGCGGCCCCGCAGTCGGCACAAATTCCAAAGTCTTGGTCCGGCGTTGGTTGCTGTCGCTTCTTCCCTGACGTCAGAGCGCCAGGGGTATATCCGAGGTATCCGACGCCATTTTCTTCAGTTATTCTTGCCCCAGATGTCAGGTGCCCCTAATAGGTAGGCAAAAGAGATACAAGTTCAGCTACTTTAGAGGGGATGGAGGGAGGGCAATCTGGACTGCAGCAGGGTATACGCTCGAAAAATCTACATTTATGGTAGGTACAAAAGCGTACTATGTTCATCGTGTTACCCTGCTGCAGTCATCACAATTGGGTAGAATCCCAAAGCTAAGGATGGGCGGTGGAGTCAAACAGGGTTAGAGGAGGCTAGAAGGCCCTGCAAAACTGCAGTGGCGAAGGCAGCTCTAGTCTTAGAGTAAAGTGGTAAGTGGTAATGTTTGGTGAAGGTGTGAACTGAACTCCAAGTTGCAGCTTCCAGAATATCCTTGGTTGGCACCCCCCTGAGGAAGGCTGTAGATGTAGCTGCTGCCCTGGCAGAGTGGGGCCTTATGGTAGCAGGAACTGGTTTTCCATGGTGGGTGTAGCAAAAACGTATGCAATGTCCTATCAATTTGGAAATGGTTTGTTTTGAGATAGCCTTTCCTTGTGATGCTGTAGGATATGACACAAAAAGCTGGTCAGATTTTCTGAAAACCTTAGTTTTATCCAAGTAGTAACGTAGCTGCCTGTGAATGTCCAAGGAATCCAGGAGTCTTTCTCCTTTGTTCTGTGGATTTGGAAAGAAGGTGGGTAAATGGATGGTTTGATTTAGAGCCACACTGGATGCCACCTTAGGCATAAAGGAGGGGTTAGTTCATAGAGAAACTCTGTCTTGATGAAAAATGAGGAAAGGCTCTACTGCCATTAGTGCCTGAAGTTCTGAAACTCTTCTAGCTGAAGTGATTGCTAGCAGCAGGGCAGTCTTCCATGATATAAACTTTAAGTTAGCTGAGAAAGCTGGTTCAAAAGGAGGTAGCGTGAGTTTTTCCAGAACAAAGTTGAGGTCCCAAGTAGGTGTAGGTGCTCTCCTGGGAGGCCTAATGTTCTTGGCCCCTCTGAGAAACTGCCTTAAAAGTGGATGTGAAAATAAGGGAGGATCCGTGTTGTAGTGAGCAGAAATGGCTGAGGCGTGGATTTTAATAGATGAAAAAGAAAGCCAGTTGTGTAACAATCTCAGTTAGATATTGCAGAATCTGAGGTATGTCAGGTTGAAGGGTATTTTGGCCTTAAGCTTGGTTCCAGGCGCAAA
Source organism: Protopterus annectens (assembly GCF_019279795.1). Taxonomy (NCBI): domain Eukaryota; kingdom Metazoa; phylum Chordata; order Ceratodontiformes; family Protopteridae; genus Protopterus; species Protopterus annectens. The sequence continues at coordinate 162,027,840 of NC_056747.1, read as the reverse complement.
ACCTTTTCCATTTGTCTGAGTAGGCTTTCCTGGTGCTGGGTCTCCTGGCCTCCGGAATAACTTCCATAACAGCTTGAGAGAGCGGAGCTGGCTGGTTGCTTAGGTGATTTGCCATGCAGCCAAGTTTAAGGTTTTGAGCTGGCTGTGTAGAATCTGATGGTCTTGCTGTGTGAGCAGGTGGGTAATTTGTGGTAGGACCCATGGTGGGCCCTGGGCCTTATTCCTTAATAGTGGGTACCAGTGCTGGCATGGCCAGTCTGGAGCAATGAGTATCATTCAGGGTCTCTCCATCCTGACTTTCAGTAGCACCTTTGTGAGAAGGGGTAGGGCATATACTGTTAGCATTTTCCAACTGAATGAGAGTGCGTCCACTTTCCAAACTTGCTGGTGAAAAGTACTTGTGCAAAACCTTGTTAGCTGATAGTTTTGAGGGCTGGCAAACAGGTCTATGTCTGGGAGCCCTCATTTTTGAGTTATCATTGCAAATACTTGTGGATCCAGTTTCCACTCGTGGGGATCCATGATGTTTCTGCTTAGGTCGTCTGCCAATGTGTTCTTTTTTCCTGGCAGAAATTGAGCTTGTAATTGAACTTGGTAAGCCAGTGCTGTGTTCCACAAGGTCATTGCCTGCCTGCATAGAGGGTAGGAGTGTGTACCCCCTTGTTTTGTTTATGTACCACATTAGTGTGGTGTTGTCAGCCCTTATGATAAGCTGTACTGAATGCAAGAGGTCCTTGAAGGCTGTCAGAGCATTTTGTACAGCTAGCATTTCTTTTTGATTGATGTGCAGATTCCTTTGATCTGCTGTCCGTAAGCCTTGAACGCACCGTCCTGCCATGTGTGCCCCCCCAGGAATAGTCTGATGCATCTGTTGTCACAGTTTGCCTGGCTGGGGGTAGGGTGAAAGGCTGACCCTTGTTTAGGTGACAAGCCTGTGACCACCATAGAAACTCCTGTTGAAGGCAGGGAATGAGATTTATCATTGTTTCCAAGCTGTGGCTGTGTTGAGTCCATACGCTTTTTAGGTACCATTGTAATTTCCTCATATGCAGTTTTGCAAATGGTATTAGTAGTATGCAAGATGCCATGAAGCCCAAGGCCTGCAGAATTTTTCTTGCAGGGAGGTGGGTCTTTGTTGCCATTGTTCTGAAGTATTGAGTTAATTGTAGTTGTTTGTCTGGCATCAGATAAGCCGTCTGGGCTGTTGTATTCAAGCTGGCACCCAGGAATGTCATAATTTGTGAGGGCACTAGTCTTGATTTCTTTTCATTTACTGTGTACCCTAGGCAACTTAGATGATGTCTTACAAAAGCCAGGTGTTGTATGAGAATGTCCTTGCTTTCTGCTTGGATGAGACAGTCGTCCAGGTATGGGTATATTTGAATTCCTCTCTGTCTGCAGTATGCAATTACTGGTGCCAGGCATTTTGTGAAGACCCTGGGCGCAGTAGATAAGCCAAAGGGCAGTGCAGAGAATTGGTAATGGGTTGAACCTGCAATGAAACGGGGGTATCTCCTGCAATTTTGTCTGATGGGGACATGCAGGTATGCCTCCTTGAGGTCCAACGTTACTAGCCAAGCTTTCTTGCCAAACATGGGAAGAAGCTGTTGTAGTGTTAGCATCTTGAATTTGGGTACTTGCAAGAAGGTGTTTAAGATTGAAAGGTCCAGAATGGGTCTCCAAGCATTGTCCTTTCTGGGGACTAGAAAGAGCCTAGAGTAAAATCCTTGGCCTTGCTCCTGTGTAGGTACCAGTTGAATGGATCTCATGTCCATGAGAGCTGTAATTTGTTTTTGTGCCTCTGCCCATTGATTTTGTGGCAGGTTTGGCATTCCTTTTATCCTTGGCAAGGTGTTGAAATGGAATCTGTATCCGTGTGAGATAATGTCTAGGACCCATTTGTCCTTTGTGACGATGCGCCAGTTGTCTGCAAAAAGTGCTAATTTTCCTCCCAAGGAAGCTGCCAAGAGGGTTTTGCTCGGCAGTTGGAGACATTGTGTTTGCCTTCTAGTGGTTTGGGGCCTGTCTTCTCCTCCCTTCTGTGTTGTAGTGCCCCAATGGCGAGGTTTGTAAGGGGTTTGTGCTTGTCCTCTGCCCCTTTGGCGCCTGTATTTACCCCTCTGTGGTCTGTCAGAAACTGGAAAGGACGAATTTTTTGTTGGCCAATTTCAGCTGAAGCGTGGGGGCTGTACCTGTAAGAAATCTTTGACCATTTGCATAGATTTTGCCTTATCCTCCATTTTCTTTAAAACCTCCTCTGCTTTAACCCAAAATAAAACATCCTGCTGTAAGAGTGCATCCAGTAACTTTGCTTTAACATGATCAGGCAGAGATTGTTCCTTTAACCAAGCATGCCTACGTATAACAGACCCAGTAACAGCTGCTCTAGAGGAAGCTTCCAAGGCATCAAAACCACATTGTAAAGTATGTTTGCCCACCTGTTTAGCTGCATGCAGCAGATCTTGCATTTCCTTGAATTCAGACTGTTGAGGGTGCGTGCCCATCTTTTGTTTTATTTGAGACATTAGGAATTGCTGGTATTTAAGCATGTGAAATTGACAATTTAGTGCTCTCATAGCTAGAGTAGTTGAGGTGTAAACCTTCCCCCACCTATCTAGTGCTCTGGAGTCCCTTTCTGAGGGTACATGATTTTTAGCCATAGAAGCCTTAGCCCCTTTGAGACCCTGGGAGATTGTCTCTTGATCAGCAGCAGGGCTTTTGTAAAGAAATTTGTAAGAGTCAGGCACTCTATAGTATCTATCTGGTTTGGCTGGAACAGGAGGCAGAGAATCTGGATTTAGACTAGATTCTAAGACGACATCATCCACTATGTCCAAAACTGGGAGGATAGCAAGTGGTCTGTGCTGGGGGAGTAAAAGAAACTCTCGGAGCCTTTTCTTTGAGTCAGAGTAGTCCTGACCTTCCCAGTGGAAATGTTCCCTCATGGTGTGTAAGGTTTCCCCAAAGCAGTAGTCTTCAGGGGGAGAAGCTGAGGGAATAGTGTCCTCAGCATCATAATCTTCATAAGGGGGAAAGGAGTAATCCTGTTACTCAGATGAGCCTGAGGAAACAGACACCTGATCAGAGGAGGCATAATCCTCCTCTTGTCTAGTCCTTTTGTCGGGGTGGGGGTGGGGGGGGGACCCCTGATTAAAGAAATCAAATCCTCAGCCATTTTAAGAATATGTTTCTTAGGCATAGGGCCTTGACCTGGAGACTGAAGTGTAGGCTTTTTTGGTTTTAGAGGAGTCTTAAATTTAGCATAAGATTGAATGGTGAGGGTAGTCAGTTTAAAGACACCTTCAGAAACCGAAGGTGTTTCTGCAGCATCGGCTTCCCCTACTGCAATGTCGTCAGAAGGGCCTAAGGAAAATGGCTGCGTCGGACTAGAAATCTCTGCTGGGGGGTCCAATGTGGCCTGGGGATCCAATTCAGTGGTAGCCAGGGGCTGCTTAGGCGCCTCACTGAAAACCGGAGAACTGGCAACCGGGCCAGCCAAGGCCTCGAAGTCTGGCTTGGATCTAGGCTGCCGGTCCTTATCCTTGCGTTTTTTTATGCATGCCGGTAGTCGGTTGCTCCGACGGCATAGTGCAATTAAATTTTCTACCGAAGTGTCGTGCGAAATCAAAACGACGCTTTATAGTTCGCTTATTGAACCTAGCACAAAAGCGACAACCAGTGACGTCGTGGTCTGGGCCTAGGCAAGGTATGCAAAAAAAATGAAAGTCCTTATGAGGTATTTGCTTCCCACAAGAAATGCAATTGTTAACTTTTTCTGACATCGGACTGAGGCAAGAAAAGGTTCCCCAACGTGGTACTTAGCTTTGAAGACTTTGGACTGAAATTCGATTAGAAAATCTCAGGTGTCTGCCAACCGGCACTTGCGAACTGCTTCTGCTTCGGACACCGCACAGCAAGAAAGACTGAAGAAAATGGCGTCGGATGCCTCTGATATACCCCTGGCGCTCTGAAATCAGGGAAGAAGCGACAGGTACAGACACCGGACCAAGACTTTGGAATTCGTGCCGACTGCTGGTCCACCTGACGGCAGGACAACCCAAGTGTGATGACTGCAGCAGGGTAACACGATGAACATCCACATTGCAAAGTATGTTTTCCCACTTGTTCAGCTGCATGCAATAAATCCTGCATTTCCTTATAGTCAGGATGTTCTGCACTTGTACTCATTTTCTGTTTTAACTGAGACATTAAATATTGTTGGTATTTAAGCATGTGAAACTGGCAATTTAAAGCCCTCACTGCTAAAGTTGCAGAAGTGTAAACTTTCTTCCCCCATCTGTCTAATGCTCTAGAATCCCTATTAGAGGGAACTGGATTTTTAGCCGTGGAAGCCTTTACCCCCTTTGGGTCCCTGGGAAACAGTTTCTGGGTCAGCAACAGGGTTTTTTATAAAGAAATTTGTGAGAGTCAGGGACTCTGTAGTACCTGTCTGGCTTGACTGGAGCAGGGGGGCAAGGAATCAGGATTTAAACTGGATTCAGAGAACACATCATCCACAATATCCAACACTGGCGGAATAGCAAGGGGCCTGTGCTGAGGCAATAAAAGAAAGTCTCTGAGCCTTTTCTTGGATTCTGAGTAATCCTGGCCCTCCCAATGAAAATGCTCCATCATGGTATGTAAAGTTTCCATGAAAGAATAATCCTCAGGAGGACAGGCTGAAGGAATTGATTCTTCAGCATCAGAGTCCTAATAGGGGAGTAAAGAGTATCCCTGGTCTGAAGAGGAATCAGAATATATGGAAACCTGATCAGAGGAGTCAGTCTGTGTCCTGCCTAGGCCTTTTATCAGGAGGGGGATGGGAACCCCTGATCAGAGTAAGTCTTCGGCCATTTTGAGCATCTGTTTTTTAGGCATGGAGGCCTGTTCCAGGTGAATGCTGTACTTGCTTCTTTGTCTTTAATGGAGTTTTAGACTTGGCTGTAGTTTTAATGGTAAGTTGTGAAGCTCTGAAAACACCCTCAGAAGCCGATGCCTGCTCAGCGGCTCCAGACCCATCTGAAGGGTTAGTCTCCGTAGGTCCAACACCTTGAGTATCCAGAGGCCTAGGCACCTCCACGTGGGAGTCGGTAGCGGGTGTCAGGGGCAGCGAAAGTGCCTCACTGAGAACCGGCGTACCGGCGACTGGCCTAGAAGTGGCTTCGTAGTCAGTTTTGGACCTCAGATGCCTGTCCTTATCCTTGTCTCCGTGTTTTTTGTGCATTCCGGCCCTCGGTTGTTCCGACGGCATCAGCCAAAGTAATAGCGAGCAAAATCAAACCAATGTTTTATAGTGCGTTTGTTAAATCTAGCACAAAACCGACAACTAGTGACGTCGTGATCTGGGCCTAGGCATGGAATACAGTAAGAACGAAAATCCTTATGAGGTATTTGCTTCCCACAAGAAATACAATACTGACATCGGCAAGAAAAAAAAAAGTTTCCCCAACGGGGTACAAGCTTTATTGAATACTTTGGTTCCGAAATTCGAATTGGATATCTCAGGAGTCGGGAAACCGGCACTTGCGAACTGCTTTTGCTTCGGGCAAGAAAGACTGAAGAAAATGGCATCAGCTGCATCTTGTATACCCCTGACGCACTGACGTCAGGGAGGAAGTGACAGCAACCGACGCCAGACCAAGACTTTGGAACTCTGGCCGACTGCGGGACCGCCTGATGGCAGAATAACCCAAGTGTAATGACTGCAGCAGTGAAACACGATGAACATCTTGACATTCTCAGACAACACAGAATACCTGCAGAAAGGAACAGTATCATCCCAACACTTTCACTATGAATCGTTGAGTTTTAACTTAGTTAGGATCCAACCCACAAAAGCCAAATCAACTCATCTAAAATTCAACTGGTACAGGAAAGTTTTTTTTAAACATGGTGGTAAGTCCCTTGCACCCTTCTGAGCAACTTCCTATATGTGGAGGACAAGACCTACCCCATCTCTCAGACTTTATATAGAAACAACAAAATCACAAAACACAAAGAAAATAAAAATTCCTAAAAGAAAGAAAATCCCTGATGGCGCACACTTGAGATACCATCCTAGCAGTAACCTCCTACTTAAGACCGAGACTGGGGAGCTGAACTCAGCAGATTGAGTCACAGACCAGGAACTCATTGTGATGTAGGGAATTATGAATGCATTTAAATAAATAGGCGTAGCTGCAGTTCATTTCCATCAGACAAGAAAAAAGAAGTTATGTACTCAACATAATGTTCCATCTGAGTAGTTATAATTCATTTTCTGAAACCTCTGGGTATTCGGATCCATATCGGATCAGAGCCGGCAACATTTTTTCAAGCATCTGTTCCAAGCTCCTCCCCTTACTCATAAAAAGCTCACCTCTCCTACCTTCCCTCAGATTGAGTTTGCCACTATCCAAACTATCAGCAACTCAATAACAGCACTAACCTAGAACAGGTTCGGGGGAAGGAGGGCGAGACAGTTGCAGAAAATTAACTACTCAGATGGAACGTTATGGCGAGTACATAAGTGAAGTAAACTACTTCAGATAAAGTTATCTGCAACCTGTGGGATAGAGTCCCCAGCTACCAAAACTCCTGGGAGGCCCTCATGGAAGGATATTCCTGAGCACTGTAGAGCCAAAGGATGCTCTCCCTCTAGAGATCAAATCAAACTTAAAATGAGAAATAAAATGTATGTGACCTTGCCCATATCGCTGCTGCACAGATATCAAGTGAAACCCTAGACCAAAAAGCAGCAGAAGTTGCCATAGATCTGGTAGAATGAGCTTTAACAGGACCAGGGGAGGACAGACCTTTATCCTTATAGACTTGCAGTATACATGTGTAATCCATCTAGCTAAGGAGACCTTGGAAATGGCTTTGCCCAAAAAGGGTCTAGAAAAGGACATGAACAACTGGTTAGACTTACGAAAGGGTTTAGTCCTATGTAAACGGAAACAAAGCTGTCTATGAACATCTAGCAAATGCATCTTATATTCACCCTTGTTCTGAAAATTTGGAAAGAAAACAGGCAGATTAATCATTTGGTTAATATTTGATTAAGAGGCAACTAGACTCCTTGTCCGGAGGGTGGACCAAAGAACCTTCCTGTGCCAGTTCTCTCTTACTGGCAGCTGCACCAAAGCATTCTCCAGGGATCCCTTGTACTAGGCCTGTCCATTTGTGGGAGTTACTGGAGCCGAGGTCACAGAGTCCAAGGCAGAAACTGGTAGCAGGCCCTTAGCTACCAGCTTTGCCTTCCTTTCCTTCAATACCCGAGGGTTGAACCCTACACACACACTACAAGGCAAAGATAGGTGGGGAACACCCAGGCAAATAACAGACAGTGTGGCCATCAGCCGGTGAAAGCTTGTGGCCACACTCGGTGCATTTTTTAAAAGTTGGTTTTGGCTGCTCAGCCATCACCAAAAAACACACTGCCAAAACTAAAACCACTAACACACACGCTAAGGTCAGGTTAGGCCTAAACACTACCGCACAAATTCTAACTTTATTAAACTACTATTTTTTTTTTTTTTTTTTAACAGAAAACCGAACAAAGGGTAGGAAAGGGATGAAAAACGAGTATATACACACACACACACACACACACACACACACACACACACACACACACACACAAAATATATTAGAAAAAGTACCACTTACTACACCCAACTTGGAGCTATAGAGACCACAATGCGTACCCTTGAAGCAGCAAATGAGATCTGAGGGAAGGTAGGAGAAGTGAGGGATTATGGGTAAGGGGGAGGAGCTTGGAGCAGATGCTTGAAAAAATGTTGCTGGCTCGGATCCGACATGGATCCGAATACCCACAGGTTGCAGATAAATGAAGTTAACTACTTCAGATCTAGGGATCAACACAGTATGTTATTAAAAAAAATTGGAACTTAACAGAAACTAGTCTGGAGAGATTGTCAGAAGTTCTCATAGCAAAAAATGGGTAAGGCCGACTTCCAAGCAGATTACATGAGGGGCAATCAATTAAGTGGCACAAACAGCACATGAAAGAAAAATTACATTGTCACTTGTAAGAACCTCAACTAAGTCACAAGATATAAAGGGCAGAAAGTATGACCAGACACAGAACAAATGTTCCAAGAAACGCTGACAGTTAAAAATAAAGGAAAAGGGATTGTAATTTGCTGACACTGTATACCGTACTACTTCTTTTGAAAGCTAGTTATTTTTTAGACTGTACATACTTGTATACACACATCTAACAGATGCATACTTTCAACACAAAGTTTTGCCTGCCTGGTAATTTGATCCACACTAACTTTAACAGTAATTTCCACTTAAGAGCTCTCATCTTCCTCATTTGCTCTAAACCTGACAGGGTAGGCGCTTGTACTGTGGTTTAGATCACTAGTCTCGCTTAAGGTTTATCTCAATTTTTATTTCCTATGTGACTTAACTCTTAACCTGCCATTGTGTTTGCAATTCAGAATATTCCCATACGAGTTGACCCTTTGTTCAGTAATTTGGCAACACATGTAGACAGTAACTTGGTCTTTGTCCATTATGTGTCTACTGTGGCAAGGAAACCATTCTACATTTTGTACTGTGTACAGTCACTGTTCCATTGCACGTGGCCCTCATTAGACCAATCACCGAATACAATGCTTCCTTCAGGATGTACATGATGAGGTATATGCAACTACAGTGTCCACAAAGGATCCTCACCAAAAAGAATACAGGGTACAGACATGCTCTACGAGGACCACCTGAAAGCCTTATCCTTGTATTCTGTCTCCTACAAACTGCCAAGGGGCAATCTATGCCAGAGATTCAGAGAGTCTTTTGATACAGCCCTTTTGGAGTGACTGTACAGTCACAAAACAAACAGCATCATGAACACTTAAGCTATGGACTTTACCCTCATCTGCAAAGTAAATAAGGGATGTTGGAGGGACACACGCGTGTCTTGGAGACTACCCCTTCTCTGGGGCAGGCTTCTTATCCATGTGAAGCAGAGTTCCTCCCACTGGAAACATGGTTAGGCTTAAAAAGGGAAGCCTAGTAATCTCCTATGAACCCATATTCGGGAATAAAGTTACTTGGTATCCTATTTTTTTAGTGCAATGTCTGTTATTACTGTCTGAAAAACAGGCTTTAGCGGTCAAGTTTACTTATTGGTCCAAAAATAAATACATAAAAACACACAATTCATAGGCCACTTCTGAGAGGAACTTTACTCTTACTTCAACCATGGAGAAAATAGGCTTGCTCAACACAGCAGTAGGAAACAGTGGCACTTCAAGGGAGTTAACTGTCATTTGGTCAATATCTAGCTCATTTTCATCTTTCTAGTTCATGTGCAGTGATAGAAATTAAAAAAATATGCCAAACTTGTGTGTGCATGTGGTCTTACCTATGACAACATATACAGATGTCATATCCCTTGCCTAGTTTCCACAGCAGCACACATCATAGAACCTTCTCCAGCCCTCAAAGAATTCAAGACATACTGCTATACAATGAATTAAGGCTCAGACTTTGGAAATACAAGTTAAACAACCCACTGCTTGAATGAATACCAATACATCTCTGGACTAAAGTCCAAATTTGTCAAGTCAAAATCTTTAGAAGGGTCTCATTTTTTATGGGATGCTTAAGGAATCAAAGTGCAAATTTAACTGGGTTTACCTAAAACAAGGCTTTTGATAGCATGGTATGAGGCACATTTGTGAAAATATAAACAAGTGAAAAAAAAGCAAACAGTGCAAGATATGTTGAGTCTAACTTGCCTGAAAATATGAAGGGATTTGAAAAAGGTTGCATTTCAAGTGCTCTTCTGAGACACAGTAGAAGCTTTCAATGGCACCTGTCAGACATAATTGGTCCAGTAGTTTTATTACATGAATCTATCAGGTTGATGCATACCCAGAATGCTTTAGTACTAAGAGGAGGAAATGGACTGCATCAAGTACAAAACATAACTGGTGCCAATTCAAAATAACCAGCCTCAGTTTAATTACACATAACAAAATAAAACAACCTGGAGAGGAAAAAGCAACCTGTACCTGCAGGCCCCCTAGCTCTCCTTCTGCTGCAGCTCAAAGTGCGAAAACCCAAACTGAGGGCTAGAACAAAGACCACAGCAAACACTGCACTTGCAAAACAAAGTCTACAGGAAAGATGATTTCCTGAATGACAGAAAAGTCTGTCAAACTACCATTCTACAAAATAAATCTACTGGTAAGGTTATAACTATATACAGTGCAGTTTGCAAATGTTAAAAAAAAAAAAATTTAAAAAAGACACGCACACAGAGCAGAACAGTACAAGATCACGACAACGGTTACCATTTGAAATGGAAAACCTGCCAACAGATGAGAGAAATAACACTGCTAATCATTTTGTGAACTTATTAGTGGCAAGCTCCAAAGCAATATAAAAAACATGATGGTAACAGTAGTCCTAAGGCTAGGGACTGCATTTAATGTAATCCCAGAGGTTTACTTACCAAGGGCTTTGCACATTAAGACAATTCGTTCTGATTAATACTTGTAAATGTCAAATTAAATACCATAAGTGTTTTTACATCCACTACCTCTTACTATGAAATTCAAGTACATTCAGGATAATCACCCTTTATGATATCGGATAAGGTTCTGTCACCTTGTTTCTTATCAATCAATTCAAATGAACGCTTGCATGTTAGAAGTCCAGGATTTTTGAATGTAGTTTTTAAGAAATGCACCGTACAGTCTACTACAATCCCATGTTTTTTACAAACATCAACTGTCGCTGCTGGACTGTCCAGTGCCAGAAGATGGGTCAGATGGAGTAAAGGGTAGCTGCAGTTTTTGCTGCTGAAAGCATGGTTATACATCTGAAGCATCTTCTGCCTGGAGTCTTCAATGTGACGATGTACAGCACAACTCTGCAGGAAGCTTAGTTTCCGAATGAGGCGAAAAAAGAGGACATAATTTATCTCTAAATAAGCTCTGTTGACTGCAACAGCTAGTTTAACCACAGGAGATTCTCTGATGCTTGTTGACAGAAGCAAGACATGATGGAAGGCTTTGTAAAGACCTTTGAAAAATAAAAGGCAAAATAGTAATTTTAATGAGCTGCTGGTGAAAACCATTGAAAGGTCAGCATGATAACAGTTAAAGCAGTCACAATCAGCAAGAATTTTATTTCAAAGACTAGTTAATTATGCACCAAGGGTTACAAATATTAATATGGCTGCTTCCTTTCATTAACGAGTACTACACCTGCAGCTATAGATTCTGCATCAGGCAAACAGCAATTCATCTTTTCCAACACGAAACTCACCCTTGAAAATATATATATATTATACACACACACTCTAGGACTGCACTGCAAATCAGACAGACACCTTGTACAGCAGATGCCCCATTAAACACATCAACCATGAAATCCTTTACATATATACAATGGTGATCACTGGAAGCAGATTCAGTGCAAAATATGGAGGACAGCATCACAATGAACTATAAAATTAAATAATGAAATAAATGCATGACATTGGAGGAAATCAACCAAATCTAACATTAAAACTAGTGCAACTCAACAAAGTTTGTTCTGAGAATGAATGAAAGTGTTCTTCGAATGATGTTGGAGAGAAAAAGTGTGCAAAAATTGGAAAGAGACAAGTAAGATGATGTAATACAAGACAGGATGGTCTAGTCATGAAATTCTGTTTCCTACACCAAAGAAACCGGAGAGCTGTGGCAGGACATGAATAGGGTTAGAAACAATCTTGAAGCAATTAGAGTTTAAATATAGGACTTGATATGTTTCTTAAACATCTACAGATAATGGGATGTGAGGAGATGGAAAATCTCAAAGAAAAGGGAACAGTATAATATTTAAGCAGAAGCTGATGGATATGTGAGTAAACAGTGATGCAATGGTTAATGTTTATGGGAGTATGATTTATTGAAAGCATAAGCTGCAACACAGGATACGATTTATGAATGCAATTGGAGTGTAAAATGGCAAAAAAAAAAAAAAAAAAAAACAAAAGGTCTAGAAAAGGCTGTTCAGCAAATTACAAAATGCACAGCATACCTGACTTGTGTATGGAAACTCCAACACAAACAGATGTGGTTACGCCAACAGAGACAAATGAATGGGAAGAAAAATCAAATTCTGCTGAGATGATGGTTTTCATGTATGAACATACATGGTTATAACGGTTAGGTGGGCTGGAAGGAGCCATATGAATCTGATAACCGGAATATTGGGGATTTTTAAGTCAGCGGACTGCATCAATATTTGTTGAGAACTGGATTGCAGCTCTGACAAAAATAAGAATGTTAGATTTGTTTAAGTGAATTTAAAAGATTCCAGCAAAGTTTGAATGTTTGTTAAATTTATTTTTTTCTAACTAAAATTGAGTCTAAGAATTTATAAAGTATTTGCTACTGACATGAGAAGCATAAAAAATAAAGTACCATTGTGTAAGTAAACTTATAACAGCAGATGAAATGATCACTGCTGCAGAAGCCTTGGGTATATATGGGTTGCATCCTGCATAAGATGTAACAGACGTCCAGCTTCCAAAGTTTAAGTGCACTTTCCATACACCCAGATCATTCATAGCTCAAGCAGAGATGCAGAAAATTCAGTTGTTTTGGGAGCCAAGCCCTTCACAGCTTTCATACCAACTGAAAGAATGAGATCGTAGCCCAGAAGGAGGTCAATGTGGTCAACGTTAGGTATACAACAAATGTCCCAATTCTGGCAAGCACAGTGATGGAGGGCGGGAGCAGTGATCAAACATCTACTTTTATAGTAAGTTTATTACACAGGTGTACCATGTTCTTCATATTGATCCCTGTTGCACTAAGCTGTAAGGGTAGATTACTATAGCCTGTAAGGCTTGGGAAAATGACCGTCCAGGAGTTCATGCACAATGGTCCTAGCAAAACCTGTTCTAGACTTGGAAAAGGAATTCAGTCGGTAGTTTTTTGTTATAGTACACACAGAGGGCCTTGTTTCTGCCTCTAGAATAGAGTCCATCCCTTTCCAAAAAGCCACCGACAAAGGCCAAGGCCCTAACACAATGTGCCTGGAACTGGCATGTGGTGGTAACAGAACAGATAGCATGGGACAATCAGTTAGAAAAAGTCCGTGTTGATACAGGTTATCCTCTTTTTTTTTTTTTTTTTTATCTTCAAGAAATGAAGAACTGATCATTTCTGAAGGTTTTAATCCTGTCAAGAATTTATCAGGAGCTGCCTGTTGATAGCCAAAGTATGAAGAAAACTCTCCCCACGGTTTAGGTTCTGGAAATATGACAAGATGGCTAGCTTAGCTCAAAGTAAACATGGATACCATTTTAGGGATTAATGAATAATTAGTTCTGAAAGAAACCTCATCTTTGTAAGCGATATGGTTAACCCACCATGATAGCCTGCAACTCAAACATTCTTCTTGCAGAAGTCAAAGCAATCAGCAGAACTACAGAAATACAAACCTTAAAAGGATTTCTACTCTAACATAAGCCTGCCTAGTAGCAGATTGCTTACTGTACATCCTCAAGACAAGAATGCCTAAAGAGGTATTAAAAACCATCATCCGGGCAGTTAGCTGAAGTTGCTTCAAGTTGGGGTATATCAAACAACCTCCGTCTTGAGTGAGCAAGTCCAGTCAGTAAGGAAGGGTATGGTAATTACCACTAGCCATTGCCAAAGAAAGGGTGAACCACTTGTCTAGGCCAGAAGAGAGTCACCACAATAATCTCTGGACAACCCTCCTGAATCTTCAAAAGACTTGGAGATCAGAGGAAAGGGTGGAAAGGCATGAAGAAACATTTGTCTAAGGAGATAACACATCCGTTTTCCAGGTCTGCTTGCAAGGACTCCCATAGCAGAATTTTGCTAATTGTGTAATTGTGTTGGATGTAGACTGATTTGAAGTGTTCCCCACAGCAGGATTAAATCCTGGAAGGTACCCTGATAAAAAGACAAAATGTTTACAAAGTCTAATTAACTTATGTTTTATTAAATAAATCTTAGATTTCTTAAAGGAAGGTTGCAACATCCGAGTTGCCCCTTGAACCAATCTCCTTCTCTCATCACAATTTATGAGGATCTCAGTAGCAAATGGTCCAAAAACTCTTTGTCAATGGGAAAATTCTAAATTTTAACTTTATCATCAATTGAATTTTGAGAACATAACCATGCAAACTTTCTACTAATAGATACAGTAGTTGTTGCTCTGAAAGAAGCATCAGCCAAGTCATGAGCACACTCCAGAGAGTGCCTGGTTACTTGAGATACAGAAGCAATAAGTTTTTTCAGAGAAATGTTTTTTTTTCTCAGAAGTGTGGTAATGCTCCTCATTATCAAATGAAAAAAAGCATTCAAAAGCTACTTGTCCAATAGATATCATTTAGTAAAACAGACCTCCAACCTCTCTCCAAATCTTCCAGTCACCACAGGCATACCACAAGGCTCTATCCTTGGTCCCCTTATCTTTAACATTCTCACCAACATCCTTCAGACATCCACAAAACGGGCCTCCCTGATACAATAAACAGAAGACTCGACATTCATTTGCACACAAGACATCCCTGGCACATCTCCTAAAATAAATAACTCATGAAACTTTAACAGTGACTGAAACATTGCTTTGTAACGCATAATAAAGGTTAAAAAAAAAATAAAAAATTAAAATCATCTCTTAATAATACAACCACTGAAGTCACTTTTCATAACAAATTAAGGAGGGCCATATTAAATTCGACCTGCATAAACAAAATTGCATAAAAACTCACCAAAAACCAGGGATGCTTTATACAGCCAAAAACTCTCTCACCAATGCAACTAAAACAATACTTGCTCTCACCTCCACCCATCACTATAAGGGTATCCCCCACCATTATTAACCTTGAGTTATCACAAAGCGAAACCTGAACAATGCTATAATAAAATGGGTTAATTTGCAACAAATATCCCTTTCAGAACCCTCTACTGGATAGCACTAAACTGGTTAGAGCTTCCCCATCAACATATACACAGCTTACCACCTATAAAATTATCCACTATCCCTCTCTTCTTCTTTCAACTTTTTCCCAGTTAAGGGTCACCGCAGAAGATCACCTGTCCGCTCATGATTGGCAGTGGAGTTTTACAATGTCCAGTTGCCAGTCTGGTGCCTAACCTTCCACAGAAGACAGAGACACACACGCACTCACGCCTAGGGCCAATTTAGTGTGTCCAATCCACCTACAGCATGTCTTTGGGATGTGGAAGGAAACCGGAGCACTCGGAGGAAACCCATGCGACCACAGGGAGGACATGCAGACTCCCGGACAGAAGGCATCCCAGCCGAGAATCGAACCGGAAAACCTCTTGCTGTGAGGTGGCAATGCTAACTGCTGTACCACCGTGCCCGCCCCCACTATCCCTCTGTCTAGTCTAAATACCATTTTACAGAACTAAGTTTCCACTTGGTCATTATGATCTAAAGGCCAAAAACGTCTCTTGTCCAAATCTATAAAACTTGTTTGGCATGGTATGTATTCATTCCATGTTGCAAAGGCCTGGAACTCTTTACCTGTAGCAATCAGGTCAATACCCCCCACCCCCACCCCAGTCCTTTAAAAACATTTGGAAAGACATCCTAGCCAAAATCTGGTTCTGTTCTAGCTCAACACCAAGATAAACTATATCCATAAATATGAAAAAATCAATTTCTCCCCAATCCTGAATAGAAATATGTGATAACCACTTATTTCTCTCGTACTTCATATTGCAATTCCCATTTGTATTATACTTGCATTTAATTTCTCCAAACGGGATAAAAGTTCACCAAATATAAAAATCACTGGTTAAAAAAAAATGATAATGCTTATCACAATCTTGTCACATTAGATCTAATTTGGTAGAATTATTTAAAGTGTAGATGTTTTTGCATTATTTTTGAAGCTTGTAAATACTTTTTTTAATGTTTTTGTAATACTTAGGAACTTAACTTTTCTCCCTGTGCCCCCACTGAAGATGGGCACCAACCAACTGGTCTTTCCTGGTAATCAAATTGTCAAGTACATACATACATAAATAAGTAAACATGTGAGCTTGACAATTAAAAATTTAAGTGGGGAAGAGGAATATTACTCTGCTCCCAAATATAGCAAAGGCTCTCCTATCCTTATCAGGAGGGAATGTTTAACATTAACTAAATGCTTAGCTGCAGAATGATTGGCCAAGGAAATCACAACAGGGTCAAATGTGGAATTAGTAAATAAAAATTTGTTAAGCCTGAGGAACTTCACACAATCTGCCTGTGCTGCATGTTGGCTGTCTTGCACGACTGTAAATAAAAACAACCTCCAAAACTGGGAGAACAGAAGTAGAATAAGGAAATCATAGGAACTGGAATGTCATCATATTCTCCCCTGAAACAACCGATTCATCCTGGACATGGTTTCAAAAAAAAAAAAAAACAATTAATGGAACAATCTGAAAATACTTCTCAGAATAAAAATACGTTATCTGAGAAGATAAAAGAGAAGTGGTCCCTTCACAATCATTTCCCTGTTCATCACACTGAGAATCTTTAGAAACTGAAGATCTACTTTTTTTTCTCTTTTCAGAAGATCTAGAAAGAGAAGGGTCAAGAAAGAGCCAATGTCAAGTTTAATAAATCATCCTTGTCTAAACTGAGACACAGAAGAAGGTAAGATCTAGAAAGAGAAGGGTTAAGAGCCAGTGCCAAGATCAATAAATCATCCTTGTCTTAAGTAAGAGACAGGAGAAGGTAAGTGATTTAACTGTCTACTTCTATAGAACAGGAGTTTCCCTTATAATTAAAACAGACTTCAGTCAGGGATATCACCCTGGGACAGGCATCACAGTCTGGCTAGGTAGAGAAGCAATCTCCAGTCCTTCCTCAGAGACCGACAAGACTAGTCCTCCCATGTCTGCTAAGGACTTTCCAACTGCCAGAGAGAATGTGGCTAACCCCCCAGTCCATGGTGGCTTCAACTACTACACCAGAGAGAACCAAATGAGGAGAGTGGTCTGCGGAACCAGAAATGTCCACATCAGGGTCACCCACCTGCAACTGAGGGAAAGTAAAAGCTTGCTGAAGAGGCAACTGCTGTTTAGAAATGCTCTTTTGTAGTCAGAAAAAAAGAACCAAGGGACTGCTAAATTGTTCCATGGAGAAGCTGAGAAGGTAGCCTGAAACATGGGTAAAACTGATAGCAGCTGAAGTCAGTAAAAGCTAAGTATCTAAAGAGTATAGTATTTTCATCCTAAACTCATTGACAAGAAGAAACTTGCCCCAGCCTGTAAACACCATTGATAAGGTAAACATTATAAAATCAAAGTTTGCACTAAAAGTAACAGCAAATTATAGCAACACAGCTTCTCAACTAATAGTGAAGTTGTGTGACAATTCAATGAAAATTAAATGCCTAGCGTAAGTTTTAATAAAAAAGAAAAAATGTTTGTCAGATTTAATTGTAGACTTTTTTTTCCCTAAACCAAACTTTTCTGCCCAATCTTAAACAAAAAACAGCTGTGTGACAATCTTCAAGGGAGTGCTCTCCGGCGACAGGAAATCTCATTTGATGGCATCTCTTGACAGAAGGATGAGGGGGTGAGATGAGTAAAGTCGGAGATGAATTTGTCAGGCAGTAGGTCTGCTATACATTCTGGCTCAGTATAGGTGGCTCCATTAACAGTGAGTTCTGCACAACATTGTGTATTGCCTTTGAGGCTGTGAACATAGCTAAAGAGTGCCGTGTGGTTGTCCTTGGCCTGGGAGGCCAAATTTACCTCAAATTTGGCTTTTCTGCACTGCGTCCTCCAAGTGGTTTGTTTACTTTGATGAGAGTGCTTTTATCCTGCTGGGTGCTGTACCTCCTAATTTTTCCATGATTTTCTTCCTTCTGTTATACAGCCTACTGACATTGTGATTCCAGCAGGGTGGCCTGTTTTTGAGCAAGTTCTATATATCAGCCTGGTGGGTACAGCCACCTCCATGTAGCTATTAACATGCAGGTATAGGGTTTCTGTGAAGTTCTATAGGCAGCAGTGTTCTCAGGGTTTAAATTGGGGCTTGAAATTTTGTCAAGTTATCACTTAGTAGGAAGTTAGCCATAGAAGTAGTTCTTGAATATTCCAGTGTTAACACACTCCCATATTAGTGAAGACCATATCCAGTATCATTGCACCCCTGACTGATATATTGATAATCTGGTCCAGAGAGTGTGTTTACAAAATCTAGTAATCTGTGCCTACATGTCAGGCATTACATAAGATTCCCAGTTAACAATGGAGTAATTAAAGTCACCTGTGAATATGGTATGGGTTGGATAAGCACACACTACGTATTTAAACTTTTTCCAATACGTTTAAATGGATCCCTATCATATGATAGAAACCTCATTTGACTGAAATGCATTTGACTGAAACCCACTATACTGAATTTCAACATACTACTGACAATGCAACGTTTGGAAAAATACCTGCCAAGTTAACCACTGCCAGAAAATGGACCATTATATCTGTTAGAAATAATGAATGGTAAATTAGTTTGCCTGAATAAGGGGTTGAAGACCCCCTGCTAAAAATGAAAAAGTAATATTTTAAAGTCTTTTTATTCCACTTAAAACTGAGATTTCAGTGTAAGCAAGTTTAAAAGCAAAAATAATGAATTGAGATGCTTATACAATTGTGTGTACATACAAACATCCAAGACACAGACAATATGAACAGTACAATTTTTAGGTGAAATAATACTTCTTGAATTTGGGGAGTTAGTTCCTAGAGAGTCTGAAAATGTTTGATGCTTGAGCATGAGTATATAACTAGAACAGTGATGGCGAACCTTTTCGGTTTGGTGTGTCAAAAGCTCCTGGCACAAAATAATTCAGTGCACTTCACATGAGCAATGAATGCAAAAGCAGTTTCTTTGCTAACTTGGTTTGGTGCGTCACCCAAAACACTGTGGCATGTGTCACCTTTGACATGCATGTCATAGGTACGCCATCACTGAACTAGAATTAAAAATGAACAAAGTAGAACCACTATTTGTTTAGAAAGCATTTTGAGAAGTTAGCAATTGTCTAGAGAGTTGCTCATATTTGACAACTGGTCTGTATGTTCAACTTATTGTGAATGCCCTGTAGTGCTATTTAAATTCCCAATGTTACAAAAACAGGCAACATCAATAAGTGTATGAAAAATGTTAAAAATGCCACTAAAGCAAAAATATCTGAGGGTTGTTAACTATATTGTATCGGTGACCTCCCTAAATAACAGTTTCCCTGGCCAAGGAATTGTACTCTTTACATTTTTTGACAAGAATTTACCCGGAGTGGTAAGTTTCAGCCTCCCTTTCTGAAGAAAAGAAAGCCAGAGTTTTGGTGCATTGCTATGCATCTGTTATATTAATAGATTCTGTCATACCAAGAGAACATGTACACCATACAAAGAACACATGAACATACTAGGCAAGCAATCATGGACATCATAAGATGCTTATATATATATATATATATATATATATATATATATATATATATATATATATACACACCTTTAAGAAGGATCTTTTCATGCACTTAACAGCGCTCCCTTCCCACCTTTCAAATCAAGTGGAGGTGTACATAACCCTAGTGTAAAATTTGTGTTTAGTCAGTCAAGACCAGTCTTAAAAGGAAGTCATACTACTTTGTATGAATTGAAGTGTTACCTTATTCCATAGTTTAGGAATATGTAAGTTGAAGAGTAGGAGGAGTCTAAAACTTTTGTAGACTGTCCAGACATAACAGTATCCTTAGCAGGATACTTCCAATATTATACTGGCTACTACAACAGTAATCTATTCGAACATCTGTTATGATAAGTATACAAGTTTACTTTCTGACTAAAGGATTTGGGTGCACCTACATAAAATCTGACATAGCTGTGAGCATCAGACTGCAGCAAATATGGTCTTCAACTATCATACACTAGGTAGAAGACAGACAAGTGAATTAACAGAGTCACATTAGACTTAACAGCTTAGGTATGAAGGGAAGACAGGCAAGCATAAACACCCTACCCCTTATGAAAGGCCAAACAAGCAAAGTGAATAGACAAGCCCTGCAACTCGAACTCTTCCAGCTGCAATAACAGTAACTAGGAAAGGGGGGTTTAATTATAAAAATGAAAACCTAACAATAGAAACAGATTAAAAAAGGAAAACCAAGTTTCTCATGCAAAACACAAATCAATTGGTATAAAACATCCCTGAATGGAGGATTGATAATAAAGGTATGCTTCAAAAGGCTTTACAACCTTTAAGAGATGCTAAAGAAATGTAGTTTTGCAGAGCAGACGCGTCATGTATTCAACAGCTAATCCAAAACTGATCTGTGTTTTGGCTCCTAGTGGAGATCATATGGAAAAAAGTATCCATTTATTCTTCCAGGTTTTTCTGGTACTGGGCTTCTGAGGAGATGTGAGTCGCAACTACTTTAGATAAGTAGGTAGGACTTTTAACCATTAAAATTAAATATACCATGCAGTTAAATGTAAGGAGTGACATCTGGATAGGGCAGCAGGTTTCTGACAAGCCCAAGACGGACTTCTCCAACAGGTGAGGTTTAAATAAGAACTGCCAGATCTGTCGTGGCCAAGAATGGAGCTATGTTAAACATTAGACTTATACTGTTTAGCTTTCTGTAAGAAGAAAACTATGAACGTGTAGATGAGCTCAGGGAGCCACTGATTTGGATACTCCCCCCACCCACACAGGGTGGTGGGAGGGGGGTAAAGCTGCTGTCTTTAGTCTTGGTTGAAGACATGAAGTCACATTAAGGCTTCCTCCAGGGGGAGCCACTGATTTGACAGCATTCCAGGCGTACTCCCCCCACCCATAGAGAGAGGAGGGAAAAATAAAAAGCTATAGTGCTTAGTGTTGGCTGGAGACATGAAGTCACTCAAGGCTTCCTCCAGTGACAGAAAGTCTACACTACTAAGGGTTTGAGGGACCACACATGGCACTGACTTAGCCTGTCTGCTAAGAAGAGGACTTTGCCTGGAATGGAGATGTCAGAAAACAGTTAGTCAACAGCAGATTCCCCAAACACTCGCTGCTTCTTGACACAATGGATGGAGTAGGTTTCCTTGCCTTCTGATACACCACAGTACTGACGTGTTGTTAGAGTAACTATTCCAACTTGAGATAGGAAGTCCTAAAAGGCTGTGCCCATGGAATACTAACAATTTCAAGAATGCTGATGTACAAGCTAGAGTATACCCGTACACCATGGGCCCTTGACAAAACCATCAATCCTAAGGAAGATGTATACATGGCGACTGCCGAGGTTTAAACAGGCTACCACCTTCAGAAAGATACATTTTGCTGGCCTAAGAAATTTTCACTTGCATGGACACTGGACCCAAGACATGAGACCACTGTACATTTAAAGGTCCTCAGAAATGACAAATTTTATAAAAAAGTTACCATGGGGAATGCCACATTGCCACTAGTCTCACAGTCATCAAAATACATGTTAGGGAAACTAAGACTTAACAGCTAGAAAGAATAGTTTCTGAAAAGGAAAGCTCTAGCTTTTAAATAAGCAAGTATTGCATAACACTGTATTCACACTGCAGCCCATGAATGTGAGAGAAGCAGAGATGGTGCTGTCCGAGGCCTTGAACTGCTCAGTGACAAGTCAAGAGAATGAAACGGACTAATCATGGCCTCCTGCGCAGAGACCAACATATTTATTGTGCTGACAAAAGCTAGGAGACAGTCATATAAATATGGAAACAGATTCACCTCCTGCAACCGGTAATTCATAGGAACTACCTACATACATTTGTTGACTAGGAAAGACCCTTGAACTACAAATGCCCAGAAGCTCCTATAAAAAAGTGTAGATACCTCCTTGGAGTCCATGAGCAGAACCATTCCCCTTCAAAAGTGTTGGGTAATTTTACCTGGGGGCTGGGGTTGCCACCTTTTCAAATGGCCAAAGTGGGACATTTTTGGTACAAACATCAGATATTACAGGCCGACACTAACACACGGTCAGTACAAAGGATAGAACTTAACTTTTGTGCCTAAATAACAGCTTAGTCTTGTAGCATTTTAGTTGCTTATTCTGTTTCTTATAACATTTAGGTATTTTAGATACAGGATAACAGTTTTATGCAACTATTACATTAAATATAGGAAATAATTTTGTCCTAAAATCTCAGGACATTTGCCATTTTTACAATTTTTTGTCAGGACACAACTGCCCGAAGAGGGACTGTCCCTCGCAAAGTGGGACAGATGGTAACCCTACTGGGGGCAGGTGCCTTGAATTCGAAGCAGCACATCCAACCTCCTGACAAACATGGAAGGATGGATGACACCTTGATCACCCAAGAGTTTTCTTTTGGTTTGAAGCTGTATATAAGCTGCCAAGGTCTAGAATGGTCTTGTGGTCCTTTATTTTCTGTTAACAAAATGGGTCTGATGTATCTTCTTGGAAGGTTCAAGACATCTTCTCATTTTTCACTTCTCTGATAAGTTGAGGCAACTTGTAAGGTTAGAGAGGTGTGTGAAAAGGGACAGAACAACAACATCTGGATTTTACTGTGCATATCCACTTGTTTTATGTGATGACCAACCATGTGGGAATGTAGAGAGAGAGTTAGATAGCCCCATCTGCTTCCAAAGTGAGATAATCAGACATGGTTTTAGGGATTCTGCTGTTGTCCACTAGGAGGATGGCCACAGCTTCCCTGCTGCTGCCAGACACCCCTTCCTCTTGGTGGGCGACAGTTCTGAAAATTATCACAAAACATCTTCCAGGCCTGAGCTTTACTGCCACTGGTTACAACTAACCAAAGCTAATGGAAGCTCCAATGCATACCTGAAGGAGGTGCATTTAGGGTTTAAACGTCACACCTAACAGTCAAGAGGGTCCCCTCTCAAAGCCAATCATGTTTAACAAAGTACATGTTAATAATTACATGGTAGTAATTAACTTAAAATGCATGAATAAAGTATGAAAACATGATTAAAAAAATTAAAGGAATTCCAACAGATTTTGTACAGCATATTAAATGTAAACTTAACAATGAAATTATTAAGTCTCAGCCATGACTATGCAGATTTTAAAAGGATAAGAATCTGAGTAACATAGCAGGATACACTTCTGAGGAAAAAAAATAATCAACTTACCCATTGTCAATGTACCATCTACCAGAGGATATTTTGGTTAGATGCTGAAGGTTTTTTCAACACAACACAATTTAATACTTTCTGGCTTAGTTAAACATTCCTGCCTGCAGAACTTGTGCACATACTAATAAAAGGTGAACTTCTGGCTTTAAAACCTTTATAGTTTACTACTATACTGTACATTTCTATGTATTACTCCGACTCCATAGTCAAGCCTCAAAATGTCTGTCTGGCTCTCTGTTACTACACACATTTAATTACTTTAGTAGTTGGGGTAACAGATTCATCATTTTTTTTTTTTAGCTGGTATATAGCATCTTAACTGCCTAGGCACAGCAAGGACCTAGTTAAATGTAATGTTTCTGGCTGCCAAAAAAAATCAATTACTAACGAATGGAAATCAATCTATTCCCAACTTAAAGGTAGTTCTGGATATTGTAAAACAGATAAAATAGATGGAGGTTAAAGCTTTAGAAAAAAAAGTCAAACTTCATAGAAATAAATATTAACCTGTGGGAAACATATGCAGTATAATGTTCAGGAGGTAGAGGAGGGAGGTTAAAGGGAAGCAATTGAACAACTTTTGTAATATTGAGTTGTCTGCTGGACTTCAACTTTTGTGACTGCTCCATATTTGTGGATCAATGCAGTTTTATTTTTCTGAATTTCTTCAACCAGGATGCGCTGGCAAATGGTCTACTGTGAACAGTGTTCTACCCTGGTGAACAAATGTATACAAAATGAATTAAAATCCTGAACAGAATTAAAACAAGTATAAAGAAAACAGGTGTGTGCATGTTCCAAATAACAAAAACTTATTACAGATTATTTTCTCTACTATTAAATGTAATTAAATCCATGTTGCAACATAAAATGCGATTACCTAATAAAGACATTAATAAAATTTAACAAGCAAAACACTTCACAGAAGTAACAAGATCGCAAGAATGAGGTTATACACATGTTTAGCTTGTTTGTGTTAACTCCTATAATGACTTTTTTACATAAATGATTACTATGCTTGACTTCAGTAGTTATGGGGGTTGGGACAGCAACTGTCACTTGGATAACTTATGTCAGCCAAGTACAAGTGAGAAGCAATGAAAGGAGACTAGTTCTTATGACGCAGTGATCCTTGTGTTATTTTCCACTATTATTCCCCTCTGCTCTGTGCTGGAGTAACAGTCCTCTGTGTTGTATTCCAAAATGTCATCAGGTGTTGCATCCTATTTTTCTAGCAGCCTTTACATGAAATAGTATACCTTTGTATCTTCTCTGAATGTATTATCATTCATCAGCTATGTTAAATAGTTATGCAGCCCTATGCAGTCCTCTCCAAAAAATGTAGGCCCATCAGTTCAGAGCCAAGTCCAATTCTTTTTCCCTACCTCCTACCCTGTTGTAGTTGTGTTTTCAAACCCAGTTCATCTGTTGTTCCTTGCCCCTTATAATTTGATTACATAATTCCCTCCTTCTCCCGGTTTACTGGCTGCGGACAATAAGCACATTAAGTATCATTTTGTAAAGTCTCAACCCTTAAACTATTCACGAGGCTAAAAGATCTTTGATAAAACTGCTCAGTATTGAGTGTACCGATACTGCTTGCATTGATTTTAGTAGCAAATTAAGTTTTCTTTTTTACTCTATAATTAGTTTACTGATTCTTGAAGTTTGCAAAAGGTGGTTTCCAGGCTAGTTGTTTTGCAATGAAATTAAAACACTCACTAGCAAATCCATCCACACATTACTCTAAAAGCAAATTCCAACCAGTTATAGTTAACTCACTCCTTAGAGTCACTCCTGTAGGTATCATGAACCAGCACTTCCCCAACAACTTCTCTAGCCAATAGTTGCAAAAACAGTTATTTGACTGGATAAACAATCGGTATTCACCTCAAAGCATAAAGTAGAGAAGAATATAACGAACTGACCACAGCTGATAGCAAAACTAGTAAAATGATAAAAGTTAAATGAAGTAAGCGCTTTCGCGATAAATAACACATCGCTTCCTCAGACTAACACATAAAATCTCTCTACATTTAAATCATACAATATCCAATCATATGGCTTCTCATTCACGACATCATAAAATTCAATAAAAAATTTCTTTAAAAAAAAAAAAAAAAGTTTAAAACTGTGCTTAAATACAACATAGAAAACTTCCTAATATACACTCAAACTTTTAGTTATGTACTCACCATAACTTCAGATGTTTGGGATCCATCTCGCCTACATTCTGACTGATGGGTTCGGAGCCGATCCTCGGCTCCGACTCGGCACGCTTATGCCAAAGAGCGAAGTCTCTTATTGGCTGAGCTTACTATATCCCAGGATGCACCGCTACCAGTCCCCCAGATCTAGTTTGTCCGCATACATGCACACACGCATGCACTGCTTATATAACATTGACAGATGATACAAGATATAAAACAGTAGAACCCAAACCGTTCAATCTCTTCTGATATCCAAGGCAGGGGGAAGGAGGGTGGGTATTAGGAATGTAGGTGAGATGGATCCCAAACATCTGAAGTTATGGTGAGTACAACACTAAAAGATGTTATGTGATCCTATCTCGCCTACATTCTGACTGATGGGACAGCGTCCCTAGCACCTAAATCCTGGGTGGCTCACTGGAAAACACTCCTGAGTACCGTGGAACCAAATGATGCTCGTCCTTTAGATGCCACATCCAATTTATAGTGGGAAATGAAAGTGTGCGGGTTGGACCAAGTAGCCGCAGCACAAATTTCAGAAATAGCGAGCTTGGAATGGAATGCAATAGAGGTAGCCATAGCTCTAGTAGAGTGAGCTTTGACAGATGTTGTAAGTTGCTTATTTGAAGAGGAATAAGCTTGAGTTATGCAATCTCTGATCCATTTGGCAATAGTAGCTTTAGTGATGGTTTTACCCAGTTTATTATCTGAAAAGGACACAAACAATTGATCTGTTTTCCGAATTTGCTGAGTCCTATCTAGATAGAAGCGTAATTGCCTGTGAACATCCAATGTATGGAAGGTGTATTCCGCTTTGTTTGAAAATTTTGGAAAGAAAACTGGTAGCTCTAAAGATTGTTGGAGACAGAGATTAGAGCAAACTTTTGGGACAAAATATGGATTAGGTCTAAGTGATACTCTATCCTTGTGAAAAATCAAGTACGGTGGTTTGATAGATAGGGCTTGAATTTCTGAAACTCTTCTTGCAGAGGTAATTGCAATTAAGAAGGCAGTTTTCCAAGACAGATATTTCAACTCACATGTAGCAGCTGGTTCAAAGGGAGAAGATGTTAAGGCACGAAGTACCAAATCAAGATCCCACGGAGGCGCAGGATGAAAAACTGGGGGTCTTAAAAGCACAGCACCTTTAATGAAAGTTTTACATAATCTGCTGCTCATCAACGGTGGGTCTATGGATTCGTGAAATTTGGAGATAGCTGCTAGTTGGACTTTAATAGTAGAAACTGAAGATCCTTGATTAAACAAGGATGTTAAAAATTTCAATACCTCTGGTATCGGGGCAGTAATAGGGTCTAAGCCTCTGAGTTGAGCCCAGATAGCAAACCTCTTCCACTTACTGAGATACAATTTCTTAGTGGTGGGTTTGTGGGCTGAAGATAAAATGTGGATAACTTCCGGGTCCAAGGTGTGATTTCTGACTAAAGTCGGAAGTGGAGGAGCCAAGCTGTTAATTTCAAAGTGTGAAGGGACTGGTGCTGTTGTCCCGACTGATGAACCAGAAGGTCCGGAGTTAGATCCAAGAACCAAGGACCGTCCAGAGTATACTTCTGTAGGTAGGGGAACCATACCTGACGAGGCCAGTACGGAGCAATTAGAATCATTGTGGACCCCAATTGGGAAGCTTTCTGGATGACTTTGGGGAGGAGTGGAATCGGAGGGAAAGCATAAAGCAGTCCTGTTGGCCAAGGTTGGACTAGAGCATCCGTTGCTGCCTCCCCTTGACGCTGGGTCAAGGAAAAGAACCTTTGCACTTAGTGTTTTGTGGTGTTGCAAACAGGTCGCAGCACGGAATCCCCCATCTTTTGAAAATCTGAGCTGCTACTGTTTCGTTCAGAGACCACTCGTGAGGAGAGAGAATAGTCCTGCTCAGTCTGTCTGCCAATACATTGGATTTTCCTGGAATGTGGGTCGCTACCAGGAAGCGCTTGGTAGCCACTGCCCATTCCCACACCCTCATGGCCTCTCTGCAAAGGGGGTAAGATCTGGTCCCTCCTTGTTTGTTTAGATACCAGACCACGGACATGTTGTCTGTGTGGATGGCGATAATGCCTTGAGGGAGAAACTTGTGGAGGGCTTGTAGGGACAGAAGTACAGCCCTCATTTCCAACACATTGATATGGAGAGATGTTTCGTTGGGAAGCCAAGAACCTTGAACTGACCTGCCCAGACAATGCCCCCCCACCCCGTCTGGGAGGCATCCGTTGTCAAGGTGGCCACCGGAGGGGGTACAACAAAAGGTCTTCCCTGATTTAGATTGGATGGCAGAAGCCACCAGCGGAGGTCCCGTTTGCACGTTTCTGTAATCAGTATGTGATGATTGAGGGGGAGATCCTGAAAAGACCATTGTGTCGATAACAGCCACTGAAGAATCCTCATGTGCAATCTTGCCAGAGGAACTAGGAGAACCGTAGCAGACACTGAACCTAAAAGTTGTAGGACCATCCTGGCTGGGGCTTTGGATCTTAGAAGCAGGGCTCGGACTTGATCTTGTAATGTTTGTATCCTTTCGATAGGAAGGAAGATTCGCATTAATTTTGAGTCTATCTCTGCTCCTATGAATCTTATGCGCTGAGAAGGCAGCAAGACAGACTTTGACCAGTTGAATGTAATTCCCAGGGAAGCACCCAGGGAGATGGTGGCTTGTAGGTTCTCTAGTAGTAGATGCCTGGTGGTGGCAGTCAGGAGCCAGTCGTCCAGATAGGGAAACACTTGGAATCCGAGACTCCTCAGGTGAGCAGTCACTACTGCCAAACACTTGGTGAACACCCTGGGGGCTGTGGTGAGACCAAAGGGCAGAGCACAAAATTGGAAATGACTGTCTCCCAGGCTGAAGCGCAGATACCTCCTGGAAGCCTGATGTATCGGTATGTGATAATAGGCGGCCTTGAGATCTATGGAGCACATCCAAACATCTTTCTCCAACAATGGGAGAATGGATTGTAAAGTGACCATTCGGAATTTGGACTTCATGACGGACTGGTTTAGTTTGCTGAGATCCAAAATGGGTCTCAGGTCCCCTGTCTTTTTTGGCACTAAAAAGAACCTTGAGTAATTTCCGGATCCGATCTGGTCTGTGGGGACCGGCTGGATGACTCCTTTTTCTAGCAGCTTTGAAGCTTCTACAGCTGCAATTTCCCTTTGACTGGGTGGTGGGTCCGGGATTTTTTTGGACGGTGGGGGTGAGTGTGTGAAGGGAATGGTGTAACCTCCGGCAATAATCCGAAGCACCCATCTGTCCTGAGTAATAGACTCCCAGGCTTTTAGGTGCTTGGCAAAATGGCACCCGATTGGCTCCGGAGCAGCACAGCCGGGCAATCCCTCATGGAGTGTGGGAGGCTGAAGAGCCACGAAAGGACTCGCGGTCTCCAGTGTTGCGGGGGCCTCTGCCGCCTCTGGGACGGCGTCTCCCAGAAAAATTTCCCGTCCTCTGCCTCTGGAAGGGAATCTTCCTGCTGTTGAGGAAAGAATTTCTGTGATTTGGAACCACATCTTCCCTCCTCTTTTAGCCTTGGGATAAGGCCGAAAGGGAGTGGAATAACGTGCTCCTACGGCAGATAAAGTCTTTCCCTCCTGCTCACAGCGGGTAAGAGTGTCTTTACCTTGGGTCCAAACAAAGAGGACCCATCAAAGGGAGCGTCGGCAAAGGAAGACTTGAAGGCCTCCAGCGAAATGACACAACGGAGCCAGGCTCGTCTCCGTGAGCCACGCCTGTGCCTGCCGCTCTGCCCGCCTTGGCCGCATATGAAATGAGCCTCATGGACGAGTTAGAAATCGAGGTAAGGATAGCCAACTGAGAGCTAACCGACTGGGCTAGCTGCTCAGGTAGGTTACCTGAGAGGGAGTCTGAGAGCTCCTTGACCAGATCCCTCTGTAGTCTGGTGAAATGTGCCAAATAATTCAGGGACCTCAGAGTAAAGGCCGCTGAAGTCAGGGTGCACTTCCCGTGCAGTCCATGCTCCTAGACTCCTTATTAGGAGGATGGACGGACGTTGAAGCCTCTGCCACGTCCTGCTGGGTAGCAGATGCCACCACCATGGCATCTACAGCCACGCCTTTCGTTAAGAACTCCTTCTCGGGTGGGGCAGACAAAAATTTGTTAGGGCGAGAAGGCACTGGTTCCACAGTATCTGGATGTTCCCACGCCCTCCGACAAAGCAAATCCAGGAGCTCATGGAAGGGCGGAGACACCCAGGAGGCGGAGGGCTGAGCCCCGAAGGCCTTGAGGAACACAGACTCATCAGCAGAGGGGGGTTTGGAATTCCAGCCGCCTCGTTGCTTGAGGATCTCTAGAATGTCTGCAAATGAGACATCATCCGAGGCGACTTTGGGGACCCCTCCGCATCATCAAGATCAGTGTCCGATGTAAGAGACTCATCAGGGGAGTCCACATGCTTCCTCTTGCACGATCTCTTCCTTGGGGGCTCCTCCGAAGACAACTCCGAAAGACCCTCAGGAGGAGGGGAACCCCAGTGGGGTAACCTCAGGCCCGGGCTCCGCTGCCTAGAGACAGGGGAACTGCCAAAGACCCAGTCTCCATGCCCAGGAAGGTGCCGGTAAAGCCGTAGAGATGGCCGAAGAAGACTTGGCCAAGGCACTCCTCATAGCTCTGAAGGCCGGACCCCCAGAATCCTGGGAGGGTCCAGTCTCCGGAGCCATGATAGCAGACGGAAGTCCCGCGGCCGAAGCACCGAGAGGCAGGCTCGGAACCGACAGCATTGGTCCCGAAACGTCACCCCTGGGTCCGGCCGAAGAAGTCCGTGTGCTAAACTCGGACCCGAAGGCCGGGGTTGGAGTAAGGGTCGGAGCCGACCCTAGGATCTCCACTGGCTCCATCAGCACCTGCTCCGACGGAGCCGAAGCAGTCAGAGGAGGAATGGCAATGGAATGGGCCATCGGCTCCGAAGCCAATTGGGTCGGAGCCGAAACAAATTTCTGAAAGACGGAAAAGTCTTTGGAGCACCCTGTCTATGTCCGAATCTGACATCCTTGATGACCTGGAAGAGACCGAATGGGTCCGAGTAGGCCTCTCCAACGGCTCCAAGGGACTAGGGGACCGGCTCCGAATGGACTCTGCAATTATCGGCGCCGAAGGAATGTCCAAACCAATTTCCATCGGTGCCGAAGAGGGCTTCGGCGCCGAGGAGGAAGTGTCTGAGCGGACAACCTTCATCGGCTCCGAGATCAGTGGAGCCGATGAAGGTGACCCGCCTCTCAATGCCCCAGACGTCGGCTCCGAACCCAGAGGAGTCGAGGCTGGAGGCATCGAGGCAGACCGTTCCGCCCTCGGCTCCGAAGTCCGTGGAGCCGAAGGAGAAGCCTGCCTATGTTTTTTGGCGGTCGGTTCAGACGGACTGGTCGGAGCCGACGCCCTTTTCTTTTTAGCAGGAGAAGGAGAGGAAGCTAATGCCTCTTCAAATGAGGGTTTAATAAGGCCTTTTAAAATAAGTTTATTTTTCCTCTCTTGGAGGACCCTCGAGGAAAACACGTGACACACACTACAGGACTCCTGCAAATGTTTGGCGCCCAAACAGTACACACAGAGAGAGAGTGGTCATCTGTGATCGACATCTTGAAACTGCACTTAGTGCACTTTTTAAATCCTGAAGGCCTAGGAGCCTGAGACATAATGGCAACCAATTTAGTGTAACTAGCCAACCAAACACACTAACAATGACAGAAAAATATTTTTCTCTCCTTTTTTTTTTTTTTTTTTAACACAAAGGCTGTCACAAATAGACAAGAATAACCAAAGGGGTCCAAAGCCCCTAAATAAAAAAGGGACTAAACAACAACGGACTGACAGGGGAAGGCCCTTAAACTCACAGGGAACCTCTAGTCAGAAACAAACGCATTCACTACACAAACTTTACAGAAATGCTCACTCAAACACAAAAAACACAAGATAGCTGTTAAAACAGCTTTTTGTTGAAGATTTAGGAATTTCCTGACAGGAAAGTAAGTGAAAAAGCACTACTTAGCTCAGCCAGCTCGAGACCACGTCTTTGCTTGTTAGCGGCAAACGAGATCTGGGGGACTGGTAGCGGTGCATCCTGGGATATAGTAAGCTCAGCCAATAAGAGACTTCGCTCTTTGGCATAAGCATGCCGAGTCGGAGCTGAGGATCGGCTCCGAACCCATCAGTCAGAATGTAGGCGAGATAGGATCACATAACATCCTATATTTATTGCAATGCTTAAGTAGCCTTGCTTTCAAGAAAGGTTTTAGTGACGCTGCACTATTTACCCCTGGGTAAATGTCTGCCTTCAATAGCATAATCCATTTCTGATACACTTCTACAATATTACTCATATCCCCACCTCTAATGTTTGATTGCACAACCTCTAGGGCCATAAAATTAAAGATATGTAATGGGCCTGCAGACTGCACGTTTGGCCAGGGCACTAGTTTCTTTCTTATTGTTGATGTTCCTCAGATGCTCTTGTACATGCTCTTTAAACAGCCCATCAGTCTTGCTTATATAAAAGGCATGGCAGACTATACAAAAGCTGAAATACACCAGTTGTCTGGTTTTACAGTTGGCATAAAAGATCTATGTTTATTTCAAAACCACAAGTCTGATGCTGAAAAGTGGATTTACTGTATACATAAAATTGCATGCCATACACTTTCTAAATGGGAAAGTTCCAGTTCTTTGGGAA